>NW_025999999.1:2813240-2843669 GCF_001458135.2 Marmota marmota marmota | reverse complement strand
AACTGGCTTATTTGTTGCAAAACCTCCCAGGGCTTTTTTTTTTTTTTTTTCTCCTTGTTTGATGGGCATTTTGCCTTTTTAAGAAGGGATTTGGCATTTAGCATTTAAAAAAAAATGCATGGGGCTATAGAAGTCCTCTTTTTGTTAAAATAACAGAGCAGTATCTTGTTAAACTAGTTCTGGAGATTGTACTTCAGGACATGCTGATAAGAAAAGACAAGGTGGCTTTCAGAACCGGCCTTGTTAGGATCTCGGTTTCCATCTCTGTGTTTGATGGAAAATCTTTGAAGGAAGTTATAAGGGTGGAGCTGAAAATGGGCATGTAAGCAGGCTTTCTAATGGTTAAAAGCACATTAGCCCCTAAATGTAATGTGATATCTCACTTTAAATCCTAGAACACAACAAGGACATTAGTGGTGATGGTGGGGGGACCTTGTGAAATATAACCTGGAGTTTAGTTACTACTAGTTAAAACTTGTGGCATTTTGTCTGGAATTCAGTTAATAGCAATGTACCAGTTAATAGCAATGGTGGATTCCTATTTTTGACAGTGTACCAGGGCGATGTAAGTTGTTAACAACAGGAGAAACTAGGTGAGGCGTGATACCTGCAACTTTCTGGAACTCTAAGGCTATTGAAGGGTGAAAATGTTTATATTAAGAAAAAGCACATTAGACCAAAGTTTCGTTCTCCGATTTTGCCATTTATTAGGTAAATGACTTTAGCAAGGGACTTAACTTCCCTAGTTTTCAATTTTCACATCCTGGAAATGTGAATTTATCTGTTCTCTATTAAAAGCTTGATGTAGGGATTAAATGATATAAAAATAATATACTTGCTGTGGAATAAAACCTCAGTCCATGTAAGGTGGTCAAGGGTGACTTGGGACAAGCATTTTGGGGAAACTTGCAACTTCTTGGCAAACTCCACGGGCCGGGGTCAGCACTGTGTGGGCAAACAGTAGATGGAGCTATGGGGCCAGTAGGCAAGTCCACATCCACAAAGCCTCAAGACACCATCCCCTACCCACTCCTTTGCTGGGTCTCCTGTGCTCTGCATGAAAGAACAAGGCTAAGCCAACCTGGAATGGGAGAGCCAGAGGAATCCCATTCGTTCATTCCACGAATCTTGCTGAAAACTTCCCAGGGACTTTTGCTGTTTTCAAATGTATCCCAGAAGGAAGGTGTTGGGGAGGAGGGGGATATTTTCCACCCTCTTCTCCTCAGTTCTGTACTGGTCACCCAGCCCTCCCAATCACAGGCCAGCCCCCCAACATTCTTCAACTTCACATCAGGTTCGGAGCTAGAGATGGGGAAACTCTCTAGACCCAGGACTGGAGAGTGCTCACCCACCAGACAGCAGAGAGATGAGAGCAGTCGCTCTGTGCCCATCAAGTCCTCAGCGGGTCGTGGTGGGCAATTCAGATGGACTGAGAGAAGGACTCTGACTGAGAGGTGCTGTGGTTTTGTAAGTCTGCAAAGCCGAGTCTGTGCCTAAGTAATAAATAGGCAGAGAAAAGAGAGAAGTAGTCACTTATTTCCATGTGTGGACAGACATTGGCATTTATTGGAGGCTTATCACAAAACCCTGCAAGTTATTATATTCTAAAACAAACAATTATTGGAAGGATGTAAGGAAAGTGCGACCTAAATGAAATTGAAAGGAAGATGAACAACATAACATCGATAACAAAAGGACGTTTTATGAAGGGCCTCTCCTACCCTTTCTTCTCTGAGAATCCTTGTCCACCCAAGGTGTTAACAGAGAACCTTTAAGGTAAAATATATTATGATCACTGTTAACTAAAAATGAATGCATGTAATGCATGAAATTGTCCTTGGGGTGGTGTCAATGTAGGCTAAAGGAGATGGCAGGAAGGAAAGGAGAAGGACAATCAGAAGACCTGGTTTGAACATTGTACTTGACTAACAGGTGAAGGGCAATTGTATTCAGAACCAGATGTGGCCAAAATTTCTTTCTTTTCCAACGAGTTACTGAAATGCCACTGCTTCTTTGTATATTAATGCCTCTAGCTAGTTTACTAAACCCATTTATTAACTTCAATACTTCAACCAATTCTTTTTCTAGTACTGAACATCATCTATAAAAAGATTTATTTCTTCCTTTTTGACATTCATTCCTCTTCTATTTTCTATCTTACTGCATCGAAAAGAATTTTCAAAATAGTAAATAATAATAAATAATGGACATCATTATTTTGAAAGGAGTGCCTCTCATGTTTGTCCTTTAACTTGGTTTAGATTAACTACTTTTGCTACATCATATCATTTTTCCCACATAAGTGATTCATCTCTTTCCCTCACTGCCAAATGAACTATTTATTCTACAAAGATCATCTGAAATCTTAGCTTTCTCATGAAATGTATGTATATAAAGCACATTTACCTATAAAATGAACACCAGCCAATCTTTCTGTAATTCCATACAGTTTGCAGAGGACTTTTATATACAGAGTCTCATTTGATGCTCTTGACAGCCTGTGAATTCGATATTGTTAAGACTTCCTTTTTTAAATATTTATTTTTTAGTTGTAGTTGGACACAATACCTTTATTTTATTTACTTATTTTTATGTGGTACTGAGGATCGAACCCAGGACTTCGCGCATGCTAGACGAGCACTCTACCTGAGCCCCAGCCCCAAGACTTCCTTTTTACATGTAAGAAAACTCAGTCTTTGTGCAGTTAAGCAATTAGCCCAAAGCCATACAATTAAACTGACCACAGTTTTACACTATAGGAAAAGATTTTTGTAAGCCAACGAATTGTAAGAGGGAAGAAAAAATGACACAAGTGACTTGTAAAATAAGATATTCAAAAGTATCTTTCAGGCTCAGCAACATCTATGGGCTCAGCCCCCAAATTCTGCAATCACCCGTTAACATTAGCAGCAGAAAGTCCATTTCTTCTCAGTTATGCTGCTCACAGTGCTGCCCATGCATCCTTGTTCTGAAATGTAAAGATCTGTAAAAAGAATCTCACCTACTATTTGCAGAGGCTGTGCATTGGAGACTTCTCCATGCGTTATTGATCTTGGGCTAGACTCCTTACCTCCCAAATGGAGTTGACACTGAGTAAGACCCTCAATACCCCCATGGGACTATAATTGAGCCTGAAATAAGAAAGTGTCAAAAACTATCCTTGCAAATTGTAAAGGGCTGGAAAGTATTATTTTAACATTCTAACACACGCTTCATCTTCCAGTTAGATTATAAACCCTTTGAGTTTGCATATCTGTGTTGTTTCCCCACCTACCTACCTGGCCAATTACCTATCACATAGGTAGATAACTGTCTTAGTATATGTTTCTACATAATTTTTATGATGGATATATATATATATATATATACTAAATGTATCATTTTAACTTGCTTTTTTTTCCCCCTGTGCAGTGTGGGAATCTAACCTAGGGCCTTGTGAATGCTAGGCACGCACTCTACCATTAAATTACCTCCCCAGCCATTTTAACTATTTTTAAGTGTACAGTCCAGTGGCACTAAGTATGTTCACACTGTTCCAACATCACCACTATCCCATCTCCAGAACTTTTTTCGTCATCTCAAACTAAAACTTTTTCCCCTTTAAACTCTGCTGCCCAGCCCTCCCCCAACTCCTCCCAGCCCCTGGAAACCTTTGTTTACTTCTGTCTCTATGAATTTGATACTCCAGACACTGCATATAAATGGGATCGCATATATGGTATTTGTTCTTTTGGGTCTGGCATATGTTACACAACATAATGTCTTCAACTTTCATTCATGGTGTATATTTTTTAGTTTACTTTTTCTTATTCCATACCTTTAGTCTGCATCAGAACTTCAGACTAAAATGAAATTTCCAAGGAGGAAGGCCAAAAGCTTTAGAGGTTTTAGGGAAGAAGAGCAGAGACAGAAACGAGAGCAGGTGCTGTTCGGACCAGGGAAGCCTGAATCATAGGTGTGAACTGGGGTGGGCAGTGGTAGGTGGATGGAGAGGAAGACAACAGTCCAACCAGAGGAAATAGTGTGGCCTCTGCCTCTCACCGGGAAAGCTCTCTGGATCCACTTCCAAATCTTTAGTTGCAACCTAGATAGGGGATTCTCAGTGTGGAATCTGCAAGAATCTGGAAGGCCCATGCAAGGACTCTGGGGTTATGAGTGAATTCTCCAAGATCATATATATTATTTTGAGCATGGGTGCATGGCAGGCAAGGTGGACAAGATTCATAGCTTTAATCATACTCTCTCAGAGATCAGCCTAGGCAGCACTTCCTTTGGAAAGTCTTCCTGAATCTTATCTACAGAATTCTTAAGCACATAGTACTTCCTCTGTCTGAGCAACAATTGCACTGTATTAAATGGCCTGATACATCAGTCTTCCTCACATCACAGGAGGGCAAAAACACATTTGTCTTCATTAGTGCCATGTCCTCAGTTTGATGTCAGGTCCATAATAGGCACACAACATATATTTGTTGAATGAAAGAACTTCTTAGGGAAAAAAGAACTGAGGAATTCCAAAGCTCTAAGTTTTTCTTTCAGAGCCAACAGACAGCAGATGGTCAGATAAATGAGTTCTGTGAATTTTCCTTGGTCTCTAGTAATGAGATCAGGTGACAAAGATTAGAGTCAAAGATATGTGGAATTTCTTAACTGGCTCAACCCAATCAGACTTCAGCCTCCAAATGACCTGAGAAAATGGATCTTCACCTCATTTATACATGCAGCCTGTTCTATAACTGGCATAAAGCTTGTTATCCTCCTCTCAATCATTAGATTAACCTGTGCAGCAATAATCATCAACTGTAGATCCCTCAGGTGCCTCTGATATTTCTCTATTTGCTTTTTACCATTGCAGGCAGTCATTGAGTCTAGTACTTAGGTCCTGGATGTTGCTTACCATGCTTTCTAATTATTTCAGCGTTTTCCTCAAATACCTGTACATGTGTATTAGTCAGCTTTGCATCACTGTGACAAACTACCTGAGAAAATCAACTTAAAGGAGGAAAGTTTTATTTTGGCTCACGGTTTCCAAGGTTTCAGTCCATGGTCATTTGGTTCCATTGCTTTTTTTTTCCCCCCTTTGTTTTATTTATTTATATGTGGTGCTGACAATCAAACCCTGTGCCTCACACATATCAGGCAAGTGCTCTACCACTCAGCCCCAGCCCCAGCCCCGGCTCCATTGTTTCTGGGCCTGTGGTGAGAGGGAACATTATGATGGAGAACATGTGGTAGAACAAAGCTACTTATCTCATAGTGACCTGGAAACAAAGACAGAGAGAGAAGGGGACAAGGACAAAATATACCTTTTTTTTTTTTGATGAGCAAACTGGTTGAATCTTTATTTTCCTGAAGGTATTTCTAAGATACAGTTTCATAATGCCCTGTAAACATCACATGTATATGTAGTTTGATACATGTTTTTGCATTTGTCAAATACACCTCTTAAGGGCCTGCCCCCAATGACCTACATCCTCCAACTAGGCCTCACATCCTAAAGTTTTCCACCACCTCCCAGGAGCCCTCTAAGCTATCCACAAGCTCCCAGCCCTCAGGAGCCTGTCACCTCCCAAAGGCCTCCACTCTAAGCACCGCTGCGTTAGGGACCAAGCCTTTAACACGTGACCTTTGGGGGACATTTCACACCAAACCTGCTCTTTCTGCATCAGAACTTCAGACAAGAATGAAATTTCATTATTAACAGTGTGTAAATATTTATCAGATGATAAGGACCAGGTTTGGATTGGTGAATATGACAGACTGATAAGGAGTTGGACAAACTACAAGATTTCCTATCAACCAATGAGTTTCACCCCAGGTTGCTCATTAGAGTCAAAGGGGATACAGTGCTAATACATAGGATCACCTCAGACAGGTAAGTCAGAACCTTTGGAGGTGAACCTGGGCATTGTGGGTTCTGTTGTTGTTGTTGGTTTGTTTAAGCCCTCCAAGGAGGGTGATCAAGAGCCCAAGTCCTACCAGGGTTAAGGTGTTTAGGTGTTTCCCTGACTTTTAGGTGCTAAAAGCAGGAAGACCCAGGACATTCAAGTTGGTCACCTTATCAGGTGATTCTAATGTGCAGTTACCTGAGGACCACTGAGATTAATTTTGTTGGTGGTGATGGGCAAGGTGTATTGTTAAAGTGTTCTACGGTTTTTTCCACTCAAGAGCAATGAACAAAGATTTTGATTTGAGTCCTAGATTAGTCACTTATTAAGTGACCTTTGACAAATAACTAAATCTCTCTGAGGCAGAATTTCTTCATCTGAAAATGGGAGTAATAAAACCACCTAAACCGAACTAGTCATGGGTCTGGATTGCTAACCACAGAAATGGCTACTTCCCTTGAACAAGAAAAGGAATGTATTAGAGGAGACTGGATAGTCCACACATTCAGTGGGAAGTTTAGAGAAGCTGGCTTTGATTAGTCAGGATCGAAGACAGAAAAGACACAGCTGAGATTCCTATTTCCTCCCCATTGCACACACAACACATACAAAAGTCTGCTTAGGATGTCATCAAATTTAATGAATAATTTCTAACTAGCCCTGAGACTTTGAGTTCCTTCCTTTAAAGTTCCAGGCTGAACCTCTCATTGGCTGCACTAGGTCTCATACTGCACTCTTTGCTTGAAATTGAGGGAGAAGAGTCATTTAAAACACTTTTTTAAAAGGCAAGTGAAAGGGTAAGAAAAGTTTTAAAAAATTAAAGGGGCTTGGCATGTAGCTCAGTGGTAGAGCACCCCCTAGTTTCAATCCCCAGTACTGTTAAAAAAAAAACACCAAAAAACAAAAAAACAACCTTTTCCTTAAGCCCCCAGTCAGGTGACCACCACCTGTCCCAGTTTGCCAAGGGCTAAGGCATTATCTTGGTTCTTAAGTGCTAAAACCAGGAGATCTCCATTCTGGCTGCTCTGTAGGATTGCCTGGGGGACCTTTTAAAAGATCAAAATTTCAGGGATGGGAGAAGGAAGCTTCATTTGAATACAGTAGGTGATCCTTAAAGTCCCTATGGTTTGAGAACTAGGTGCCTGAGGAACACCTTCTCCTCTTTGTTGAAAAGGGTTGTAGGTGGAGAAATCCTTTGTCTTCTAATTTTGCTGAGGGTGGGGTGGGGGGGTCAGGGTGTTCTGAAAACAAAATTTCACTATGCAAAAAATGCATAAAAACAATGGATTGCTTAAGGATGGGAATTGATTCTGAGAGGTGTTAGGCTATTTCCTCCTGTGCTGACATCACAGTGTACTTAACCCAAACCTAGATAGTATAGCCTAGCACACACCTAGGCTTTGTGAAGCAGCCAATGTTCCTAGGATACAAACTACATGTGTAGCGGTTACTGTACTGCATCCGCTGGCAACTGTAGAACTGTGATATTTGTGAATCTCAACATAGAAAAGGTACAGTTAAAAAAAAAAAACACCAGGCAATAGGAATTTTTCAGCTCCGTGCATATTTTTTAAGACCACTGTTGCATATACAGTCTATCACTGACTACAACATCATTATGGGGCACATGACTGCTTTAATGATAAAAGAGATTATACGTGCACTAGACTTACCACTTCAGTGGATGTGATTACATGAGACCTAATCATGATGCATACACAGAATGAGAACAAGAGGAACTAGGTATTCTTTTAGAAGTACATCTTATAAAATATAATATGGTGGGGCTAGAGATGTAGCCCAATGGAAGAATGCATGCCTTGCATGTAAGAGGCCCTGGGTTCAATCGCCAGTTTCTGGAAAAAAACAAAAAAACAAGTAGAATATAGTATGGTAAACAAAGGAGCTGTCCTTTTCTACTCGAAAAAAAAAAATTTCTACTGAAGTATTAGGAATGAGTCATCTCAAATTGTAAATTCTTTCCTCTGAGAACTACTGAGAAAATACTTGCAGATTATTTCTGTGTAGCTCTTTTTGCTCCCCATTTCATGCAGACCAAAATCTACTTTTACCAATCTCAACGATACATTAAATGTTACGTTCAGATTATTTCAACTGTTAGGTACAATTGCAACAGATTTTGCAAAGGAAAAGAAAAAGAAAAAAGGATCACTTAATATCCTGTCTCGTGGCTATCTCCAAGAACTGATAGCAATGCAAATGACTCCGGTTCATAGATATGCAAATAGTTTCTGTTGGGTGGAGGGACAAATGGCGTCAAAATCCCCAAGTGAATAAAGCCAGTTTTGTATCTATTTGTAAATTCATTAAAGTATTCCTGCTAGACCTATTCTTGGGGGATTCTCTTTTAAGCTGGTTATCATATCTTACAGGTTCCCTCATTAACTGATGAGTTAAATTAAAATCTTGATGGGTATTCATTTTATATTCATGGGAGTCAAGATTTTTACCTTTAAAAAGTAGTATCATTTAACATGACTAATATGTCCTAAACATTTCTCCTTTAAAAATTATCCATGAAAAAAATTATCCATGAATATACATGTTAATGACTTTCTGACATTCTATTATGTGAATAACAATCCATCCTCTAGTGTTCAAATGTTCTACTACTGTTCACCATGCATTCAGTATTTAGATTGCTTGTATTTTTCCCTTTTATAAAAAAATAATAATAATAATGAAGATCTTTGTCCATAAATCCTTGTCCACATTTTCCCCCCAATAGAACTACAAAGCTGAAGGCTTTAATATTTTTAAATCTCTCCAAAGACACTGTCAAGCTGCTTTCTGGAAAGAAAGTTGTCAAACTACTTTTCTCATTACACTTTCAGCAATGCTTTCATTTAAAAGCTTTGGGAAGTAAATAGACAGATGGTATCTTGTTTTAGTTTTTAAAGATTATGGTTAAAAACAAAAAACATAAAAGTTATCATCTTAACCATTGTTAAGCGAACAGTTCAGTGGTGTTATGTACATGCATGTTGCTGTGCAACAGATCTCTAGAATCTTTCCATTTTGCAAAACTGAAACTCTCCACCCATTAAACAACTCTCCACTTCCCTCTCCTTCCAACCCCTGGTAACCAACATGCTAATTTCTGTTTCTGTGAATTTGACTACTTTAGATACCTTATATAAGTATTTTTTTGTGTATGACTAGCATAATGTCCTCAAGATTCATCCATGTTGCAGCATGTGACAAGATTTTCTTGCTTCTTAAGGTTGAATAATATTCCATTATATGCATATACCACAGTTATGTATCTGTTTATTCATTGATGGACATTGGGTTGATTTCACTTCTAGCATATTTATTGGGAATAATATTGCTAGGCACATGGCGTGCAAATACTTCTTCAAGACTATTAACCAGTTTTTCTTTACTGTAACAAAATACCTTAAGAAAACAACTTAAAGGAGGAAAGTTTTTTTTTTTTTGGCTCAGTTTCAGAGGTTTCAGATGTAATACCAAATTCTTGGGACCCCAGTAGACCTCCAGGAGCCAAATCTGATGCAATCATGTAAGAGTCTTTATTGCAAGCTCGAGCCTGGACTCACAACCATTTCTGACGCAGCAGTCTCAGGGAGTGAGTCCTGGTCCTTTGTTCCATGAGATTTTATAGGTTTTGGGGGGATACTCTATGCGTCACAACATCACACAGCAAATCATTCCACACCAAGGGAAAGTCAACAACTCTTAACATTGATTAGCACATTCACTGGCGGGAACAAGTTGGGTAAGGGTGATTGGTTAGAACAAGAGGGGGATTCCTTTGAACTGATTGGTATAGGCCACGAGGGGTGTACATGCTAAACTATATGGTTTCCCAATATGTTATCAACCACCATAAACTACTTGGGGGTCATCTGGCATTCCAGGTATTTTGCCTGTCTCATGCTGATTGGTGGTTGCTAGGGAGTTGCTATGGGTATTCACCTAGCCTAACTGAGTTAGGGACACCTGGCGCTGCAGATCTCTCCTGTTATTTGCAGATAAACAACTCAGCAGGGTGGGTATGTGCCTAGGAATGCTCTGTGGGTTTTTCCAAGGACAAGGGTCACGCCCCCTTCCTCTGGACAGGCCTTGAGGCAGAAGCTGTTTTAAAAAATGGAGTCACATCAGTTTCTCACAGTCTATGGTAGACTGGCTGCATTACTATGGGCCTGTGATGAGGCAGAGCATCGTGGTGAACAGGGTGTCACAAGTAGAGCTGTTCACCTCATAGTGGTGGGAAGCAGAGAGAACGGTGGGGAGTGGGCTGGGCACTTGATATACTTTTCAAGAAGAACATATCTCCAGTTCCCTACCTCTTCCAACTAGAACCTACCTAATAGCCCATTCAGCCATGAACTCATCAATGGGCTAGTCCATCAGTGAGGTTATTGTCCTCATGATCCAATAATTTCCCCCACAGTTCTACCTCTGAATGTTGTTGCATTGACAACCAAGCTTTCAATACAGGAAACTTTGGAGAGCATCCCATATCCAAACCATAACATTTCATCCTGCCCCCAGGCTCATGCCCATTTCACTAATGCAAAATGTATTCTGAAAGAATTCCCCACGCAAAGACACTTCGCCGGGAGAATTCCAATTTTATTGCAAAAAGCTGTGTGCTTATATAGAACTAAGGGGGAGATGGTAGGGCTTAGATGAATGGCAGGCAACCCGTTTATTGGCAAGTTCTTTCAGATATCAGCTCCGGAGCCCAGGAATTAGTTCTCATT
This sequence comes from Marmota marmota marmota, assembly GCF_001458135.2. Taxonomy (NCBI): domain Eukaryota; kingdom Metazoa; phylum Chordata; class Mammalia; order Rodentia; family Sciuridae; genus Marmota; species Marmota marmota. The sequence continues at coordinate 2,833,030 of NW_025999999.1, read as the reverse complement.
GGGGCTAAGGTTCCCCGCCAGCGAGATTTGAAATTGGCGCCGGCGGGAGAGTTCACACGGGCGGGAACTTTTTGCGCCACTGCAGAAAAGAAGAAGGTAGGAAGAAGAGGTGCTTAGGCGCCATGTTGGGGTTTTTTCTCTGGGGTATGGCTGCCGTTTATACTTTTCCCAACATATTCCACTCATCTCCAAGAGTCCCTGTAATCTTAACAGTTTCAGCATTGCTCAACAGCCCTCTGATACTCAAAGCAACTCTTAGCTGTTAGCCCTTGTAAAAATAAAAAAGCAACTTACACACTTTAATATACAGTGGTGGGAAAGGCACAGGATTAATACTCCACACCTCAAAAGGGATGAAGAAGGGCTGAAGGGAGAGTTGAGACCAAAGCAAGACCAAAGCCCAGCAGGGAGAACATTAAATTCTATAGCCCCATGTCCTGCATGTGGGGCATGTATGGTAAGATGTGAGTTCTAAAGATCCCACTCCTATGACCTTGCCAGCTGCGGGCCAGGTGAACTCCCTCCTGCACTGACTTGCTGCCTGTAGCTGTCCTCAGCAGATAGTCCATGTTTCTTACATCTTGACTTCCTGGGGTTTCCATTGCAGCTTCAGCTTCACTCTTACAACCTCATGCATCTCTCTCTCAGGGGCTGCCCCACCCCATATTGCCTGATCTCCCAGGCCTTCTTTTGAAATCTCAGTGGAAGCCTCCATGACCCTACAACTTTTGCATTTTGTGTTTCTGCAAGACCAACACCATGTGGACTGCACTAAGGTCTGCTTCCAGCTTGAGCAGTAGCCCAGCCCACTTGGACCACCGAAGAGTGCCTGGATGGCTGAGCACAGTCAACTGAATCCTGGGAAAACAACTTCCTAGGAGGCTCTGTGGGAGCAGGGTGCTGACACTTTTCACAGTCTTTCAAATGAGTTTATACCCTCACACCCTGGAGTCTGCAGTGGGTGGGATCTGGCCAACTCCTGAGATGCTCTCAAGGATATAGATATATCATAACAGTACAAAGTACTTGGCTTCTTTTTAATGATGCTAATCTCTTCAGCAACTTTACCTTACTTGGCTCCAATTTTATAGAGTTTTCTATACAAACTATAAGATTTCCAAATCTTTCCATTCTGCTTCTTTCCCCCAGTTCTCACTGTTAATCTGGCTTACATCCACCAGCAATACAGATTTGATCATCAGAATGTTGTGTTGCCTTGAAATTTCCTCTACCAGATTAATTAGTTCATCACCTTTAAACTCAGCTTCACACAAACTCTCAGGGCATGGAAAATGTAGACAAGTTCTTTGCCAGAATGTAACAAGAATGACCTCTACTCCTATTCCCAGTAGAATCCTCATTTGCATCTGACACCGCTCCCACAGTCTTTTAGCGGGTATGGTACTTCGGATTGAACCCAGGGACACTCTACCATTGAGTTATATCCCCAGCCTTTTGTAATTTTATTTCAAGACAGGGTGTTGTTAAATTGCAGAGGCTGGCCTTGCATTTGAGATCTTCTTTCCCCAGCATTCTGAGTTACTGGGATTACAGGTGTGCACCACCATCTCCAGCCCATGAGCATAGTCTTCATTGGCTATATTCCTATGAGCATTCTGGTCTTCTGAGCTCACACCAGAATCATCCATTAAGTGTCACTTACAATATTCTAGGGCTTTTCTAGCTTCATCTCAAAGCCTTCCCAAACTCTTCCCACAAACCTATTTTGAAGGTTTCTGAACCACATTGTCAAGTATAGTCCTATCAACAACCACATACATGCTTCTTCGAACCCATTTTCTGTGTTAGTCAGATTTTTGTCACTGTGACAAAATACATGAGCAAACAACTTAAAGGAGAGCAGATATATTTGGCTCACAGTTTTAGAGGTTTCAGTCCACAGTTGGCTGGCTCCATTGCTATGGGGCTCTGCTGAGGGGCATGGCATCCAGGAGCAGATCACCTCCTGGCAGCAGGGAAGGAAAGAGGTATAGAGGGAGTGGGGAGGGGAAACACATGAAACGTATGGGGACAAGATATACCCTTCAAGATCATGCCCCCAGTTCCCTACCTCCTCCAACATGCTGCACCTCCTTAATAGCCCATTCAGTGATGGACTTATCCATGGATGAATCCATTGATGAACTCTTTTTTTTTTTTTAATATTGTTTAGTTGTTGGTGGACCTTTATTTTACTTATTTGTATGTGGTGCTGAGAATCGAACCCAGTGCCTCACGCATGCTAGGCAAGCACCCTACCACTGAGCCACAACCCCAGCCCCTCCATTGATGAACTTGGTGTCTTCTTGATCCTATCCTTTTCCCAAAGCCCCACCTCTGAACATTTCTGTGTTGAGGACTATTATGGTTTGGATAGGATGTGTCCCCCCAAATCGCCTGTGTTTCTGCAGGGATATTCAGACTTGAAATGATTGAATTGTGAGATCTGTAACCTAATCAACCCATTCTACTTTTAATGCATTGAGTGGGAACTAGGCAGATGGGGCATAGCTGGGGGAGGTGTTGCATCCCCAGAAATAGTGCATCTTCCCTACTTCCCTTCCCCCTTCTCTCTCTTCCTGATCCTGCTAGTAGCTGAGCAGCTTTCCTCCGCTGGGCCTTTCCGCCATGATGTGCTGCCTCACCTTGGGCGAGGAGCCGAGGAGGTAGCTATCTATGAACTGTGACCTCTAAAACTGTGAGACCCCAATAAACTTTTCCTCCTCTCAGTGGTTCTTGTCAGATATTTTGGTCACAGCAAGGCAAAAACTGACTCAAACAAGGACCAAGCCTTCAATACATGAGGCTTGGAATAGTCCAGATCCAAATCATAACAAAAACCCACTTTTAGTTCTTTCAGAAATCGTGTACCCAGAAGTAGCATTACTGGATCATATGGGAATTCTCATTTAAATTTTCTGAGAGCCCGCCACACTCTTTCCCATAGCAGCGGCACCTTTTTACAATCTCATGGTGCTCATAGATTCCCATTTCTCCTTATCCTCAGCAGCATTTGTTATTTTAGTCATCCTAATAGGGATGGGGTGACATCCTGTAGGTCTGATTTGCATTTCTCTAATGATTAGTGATGTTGAGCATCCTTTCATGTGCTTGTTATCTATTTATACATCCTCTTTGGAGAAATGTCCATTCGAGTCCTTTGCTCATTTTTCAGTTGGTTTTTCACGTTGCTATTTTGAGTAGAGGAGCTCAGTTGTTGAGGAGCTCTTTTTTATTCTGAATAGTGACCCCTCATCTGACATATAGTTGGCAATTACTTCTCAATTGCTACACTTGGATTTCCTTTTCACTGCTGATTTGCCCTTTTCTATACAGAAAAATTTCAATATCGGTGGAGTCCCAATTAGACAAATGGGACTTATTATGTTCCTATTTGTTTTTCAGTACTGGGGCTTGAAACCACAGGCGCTTTACCACTGAGCTAGATCCCTAGTCCTTTTATTTATTTTTTTTTATTTTGAGACAGGGCTTCACTAAGTTGCTGAGGCGGGCTTTGAATTTGTAATCCTCCTTCCTCAGCCTTCTAAGCCACTGGGATTACAGGTGTGTGCCAACACCTCAGGCTGATGCTCCTAACTCTCAATAAGCATTGATAACTGTAGATAAAAAATTAACTCTGCAGTTTGTTCCTTTGAGCTAGTCATCCCAACCTATTTAATTTAATTTATATTTTTGTGGTGCTGGGAGTGGTAGGCAAGCACTCTACCACTGAGCTACACCCCTGTCAACTTTCCCAACTGTTTTTATAAGACCATCCAGACTGTGGTCTTCATTGCCTGTGACATACACTTGTGCAGAATAAGAGTTGAATCCACCTTCCTCTCTTTTTCCTTGAGCATTCACAACTGAATTTGCATAAATCACACTTAATGATTTGAACCTACCGAAGTAGCTACTTCTAAATCTAAATCTAGAAATAGAATACTTACATTTTTTGACCATTTGGGACATCTAATTTTTTTGCCAGTCCCTGCAAGCTTCATATATCATACACTCTAACCACTGGAGAGACTGATTATATATAACAATAGGACTTACTCCCTCTGCAGCTACCAGTGCAAGCAGCCAAACCACCCCTTTGCAGCAATCCACCCAGCCTAGTAAGGACTTGCTCAGTGACGCCCTGCTTCCCCATTTTACTCTCTCTTCCCAGCTTTCAACTCAAAACCAACCAGAAAAGGCTGAAGACACTCCCCAAACAAATCACCTAAGATGCCTAGCTTCTCTTGCTTATGATTAGCTTGCCTCTAGCTTCCTCGAGCCTAAAAATTCAGTCAGAGCACACCTGAAATTTCCTTTTTTTAAAAAAAAAAATATTTTTACTGTTATTAAGCTTTCTTACCCTTACTCAAATCTCTGCCAAAGGCAAGAGAGGGTGGTTGACTCCTTCACTGTAGAAAGCTGGGGTTCTCATTTAGGGAGGTCTTTATTTCCACACTGTATGGATTACAAATCCTTTTCACATGCCTTGGTCTTTAATTCTTAATGATTTTCAAAATGCTATGATGCTATGCTTTTTATGATGCTTTTAACATACATGATGTAAATGTTTGTGTGATCACATCTATTCAACTCTGTCGTGGTCAGACTACATTACTTTTTGACATGGCATAGCCTTCTGTCCAGGTTGTGGGTTGAAGTCAGACATTAGCCTCTGCTCTAACGTATGAAAATGAGGGTATAAATCCACCAGGAAAGGGCCAAGAGAATGGGTGGGCCCTCTTTTCCTTCCCCTGCTCCTTTCTAGAATGGTGTCACCCAAGACTGTGTTTTTAAGGCAGGAGATTGTAAATGTCTTCCCTGAATAGTGATGATAAGAATAGCTAGCGCTTATTTAAATGCTTACTGTGTGCCCGACAGTGTTTTATAAAAACAAATTTGTTTAATTCTCACATCAAGCATATAAGATAGGCATTGTCATCACCCCCATTTTGCAAATAAAGAAACAGGCTCAAGCAGGTAATCACAGTTACTCAGGAGGCTGAGGCAGGATCTTGAATTCAAAGTCAGCCTGAGTAACATAGAGACCCTGTCTCAGAGAGAGGGAGAGACAGGGGCAGAAAGAAAGAAAGGGAGAGAGGAATTGCAGTCCAGAAAGGTCAGGTAAATTGACCAAGATTACTCAGCAAATGAGTGGTAGACCTCAAATTTGTCCCTGACTCTATACCTAACAACTGCCTGTTGTTTCTTCTTTAGGGAAGATCTAAAGATACTGACATCCAGCTGTGCACAGCAGCTCAGGAGGTTGAGAAAGGAGGATTTCAAATTCAAAGCCAGCCTCAGCCTCAGCAATGATGAGGTGCTCAGCAACTCAGTGAGACCCTGTCTCTAGATAAAATACAAAATAGGCTTGGGATGGGGCTCAGTGGTTGAGTGCCCCTGAGTTCAGTCCCCAGTACCAAAAAAAAAAAAAAGAAAAAGAAAAAAAAAGACATGCAGTGTTTCCCACAAAGTATTCCATCCTGATCACTATACAGTGAACCTCTAGTTGAAAGGCCCCCCTCATAACCAGAACTTCCTATCAGTTGACTATTGCTGGACTCTTAGATATGAGCAGACTGAAGACTGAAGGCATTTGAGGAACTGTTTTGCCTTTTTTGTTTTAATCCACTCTGATGTACAAGTTGTGCAGAATAAAATATACCTATATTAAGTGTACAGTTTGATGAGTTTTGGTAAACATGTGTACCGGTGTAATCACCAATACAATCAATATGTGAAACACCGTCTACCCAGGAAATTCCATTGTGCCCCTTTTGCAGTCAGTTTCCATAACAACCCCCTCCCCAGAGTACCACTAACCTAATTTCTTTCACTTTAGTTAGTTTTGCCTGTTGTGAACTTCATACAAATGGAATTATGCAGTATATTCCCTGCCGTTTGGGCAGCAGCACACATCGACTTGTTTCTTGGATTAGAGGTTTGCTCCTAGCATTGATGTACACCTGTAATCCCAGTGATGTGGAGGCTGAGGCAGGAGGATAGCAAGTTGAAGGCCAGCTTGGGCAATTTAGCAAGACTCTGTCTCAAAACAAAAAGTAAAGAGGGCTGGGGATGTGGCTCAGTGCTAGAGCACCCCTGGGCTCAATCCCTGGTACTCTAAATAGTAATGATGATGATGATGATGATGATGATGATAATAATAATAATAATAATGTTTGTTCCTTTTCATTGTGAAATATATATATGATGAAATATTGTGTGTATTTATCTACTCCCCTGTTGATGGGTATTTGGGATGTTCTAGTTTTTTTTTCACCCAAGAAAAATATTTAATATAAATAATCTTAAAATATTAATATAAAAGTCACTGTCAAATGGATTAATCTGTGGTTATTGAGTTATTTCCATAAAGCATTTAACTCATTATCAACTATTTTATTTGGGATATTTGTCTAGTCCTAAGTCCAGTGGTAAATATATAAGAACTATATAACTGCAGAGTTGGGAGTGGGGACAGTGTCCTGCTTCTCCCAGAATGACAGCTGTGCTTTGTGGGCAGGGCACTGGGTAGAGAAGACACCTCTGGAATGTCTTCTTGGTTTCTTCTAGAACCTGAACCCTACTGTTGGACTGGATTCTGGGCTTGCTGCCCTGAGGTACAGCCACCATATGAGTGGAGCTGGGGGTAAAAAGGAAACCTCCAGCCTCGTGTCCATGCTCACCTGGAATTTAGCTTCTTCATCCACAGCTGGGAAGAATAACAGATGCCCAGGACCTGTCCTTGGGGAGATACTCCAGTGCTTGACCGGGAGCTGGGGGGAGAAGGAACCACACACCCAGCTCGAGTGGCTTCCATCAGGCAGAAACTGGCACGGCCAGGGAGAGGTAGGGGCTCATGTGCTGCGGACTCCAGCTGATCTTACCAACACTTAGTACATGTTTCCCAATTCCTCGTATGTCCTTAGGACGCTTTTCAGAACATTTAATTTTTTTTAACTAATTGTGACCAATTATGGCTTTTTCACTGGGAAGCGAGTCTACAGAACTCTAGTATCTCTCAACAAATACTCTTTTGCACTTCGGGTTTTTGTTTTTTTAATTTAATGTATTAATATATCAAGGACATTACTTCATATCATCAGTTTATAGAGATCATCCTCATTCTTTCAACAGAAGCAGAGTACTTCACTGTGTGGTTGTATCAAAATTTATTCATCCACTGACTTACGTAGGGAATTTACTTTTTTTTCTCAGTATTTTACTATTAGAAAAACTACTGCAGTGATTTGCCCTGTCTGCATGTAGTATTACCTGAGTGAAGGCCTATACTCAGGTTAAACACCTAGAGTGACATTGCTGGAACAAAAGGTAAGTGCGTGTTTGTCAGATATTGCTAAATTCTTCTCTAAAAGGGTGGTGCCAATTTTGATTTCCAGTGGCAATATATGAAAGTACCTGTTTCCTTTGTAACCTTACCAACAGAATGTACTGTCATCTGATAGGTGAGATATGATATCTCAGAGTAGTTTCAATTTTTATTTATATAATTGTTAAGTGAGGTCAAATATCTTTACATATCTTAAAGATAATTTTTATATATTTCTGTGAATTTTTAAGATAATTTTTCTCTCCTATTTTTTCTTCTTTTCTGTTACTTAAATTTGAGACAGGGTCTTGCAGAATTGTTGAAGCTAGCCTTGAACTTGCAATACTCCTGCCTCAGCCTCCCAGATTGCTGGGATTACTGGCTTGAACCACTGGGCACAGCTCTCCCCGTTTTTGCCATTAAAGTTTTGATCTTTTATTTCTCAATTTTTAGGAGTTGTTTTTTAAATATTGTTGATTATTACCATTTGTCTGTACTATATGTACTATTTTCTTCTAGGTCATCAGCTTTTTTTTTTTTTTTTGCTTTGTTTATGCATTTCTTTTCTCATTCAAAAGTTTATTTTGGGGCTGAGGGTATGTCTTAGAGGTAGAGCACTTGCCTAGCATGCTCAGGGCCCTGTGTTTAATGCCCAGCACTGAAAAATAAGTTTATGTGGTCAAATTTATGTCTTTTCTTTTACTGCTCCCTCACTTGAACACATATTTTTTTTAAATATTTATTTTTTAGTTGTAGTTGGACACATACCTTTATTTTATTTTTTATTTTTATATTGTGATAAGGATCGAACCCAGGGCCTCGCACATGATAGGCAAGCACTCTACCGCTGAGCCACAACCCCAGCCCATCTTGAAGATATTTTGAAAGCCTTTCCCTAAGCTGAGTTAAATTTACCGGTGTTTTCTTCTAATACTTACATGGTCTTATATTTTCCCATTAAGATATCTGATGAGTTTAAAATTTATTTATTCTTAGGCATGGTGTAAGTTATGGACATAATCTTACCTTTCTACTATTACTACTGGGGCTACTCAGATGCCCCAGTAAAATTTATTTACCCCAGTGATTTAAGATGTCACTCTTATCATATACAGATTTCTATATCTACTAGGGTCTATTACTGGAATTTCTATTTAATTCCACTGGTCAGCTACTCTATGCATCAGTACAAACTACTTCAGTTATGCAGGATTTATAGCATGTTTTAATATTTGGTAAGGTTTCTGTTTCTTTTTCTGTGGTTGCAGGGGGTATTTGTTTTGTTCTATGAATTTTAGTATACACTTGTATTTTTATTGGGATTTATTAGCTTTACTGATGAACTTTTGGAGAATTGATATCTTTATAAAGAATCATACGTATATGTATATACATAGATAAACACACACTATATATATATATATATATATATATATATATATATATACATATCTGAAAGATAGAAAAATAGACTTGATCAAATGAAAAGACATGCCTTATTTTTAGATAGGGATTTTTCATAAAGATATGTATATATTTATTTATTTTTATGTGGTGCTAAGGCTTGAACCTAGTGCGTCACACGTGCTAGGCAAGCGCTCTACCGCTGAGCTACAGCCCCAGCCACTCAACTTGTTCTTATTTGTTGTTATTATCAGGGGATTTTTTTTTTTTTTACCACTATATCCTCTAACTGGTTACATTTCACTCTAACTTGTTCACGTTTCATGCATATGAAAACAATTTGTTCCTCTGTTAATTTTATATGAAGCTTTCTTTCAGAATTCTTTTAGTCTTTTAGTTTATCACTGATTCTCTAAGGTTTTCCAGCTGTACTATCACATCATCTGCATATATAGATTTTTTTACTTTCTTTTCTTTTTTTGTACTAGGGATTGAACCCAGGTGCACTTTACATTTGAGCTTACATCTCCAGCCCTTTTTATGTTTGATTTTGAGACAGGGTCTCACTAAGTTGCTGAGGCTGGCCTTGAACTTGCAATCCTTCTGCTTCAGCCTCCCAAGCTGCTAGGATTACAGGTGTGTGCCCCTGTGCCAGTCTAGATATTCTTACATTTATAAAAACTTATTATTTTTTTTTTTACCAATTTTTAGGTTTCCAATTTTTTTCTTGTCTTATCATATTGGCAAAGACCTCCAATATGAAGATGTATTTGTAGTAATTAGAGATAGCAGGCATCTTTGCCTTGATAGAAATCTTAGTGGAAATGATGTTAGATGCTGACTTTAGGACTATTAGAAGTTATTTATTAGTTCCTACTTGTTGACTTTTTGTCAGGAGTAGGTGTTGAAATTTGTCAAAGTCTCTTTCAGCATCTACAAATATAATCATACATCTTCCCCCCTTATATCTATTATTATGACATATCATATTTAATGGATTTATTAATATTGAACTAAACTTTCACTCCAGGAAAAACATTCTCATTTGGTCATGGTGCATTATTTTCTTAAAGCTGTACTGGATTCTGTTTCCTAATTTAACACTTTTATTTTTGATAAGTAATACTGGTCTTGAGTTTTCTTTCCTATTTTTTATATATTTTCAGTATCAGGTTTAAGTATATGGGTTTTACTTGTGTCACAAAAAGGAATAGCAGATTTTTCTTCATTTTCAGTGCTTGGAAAAAAAATTTACAGAACATCAGGGCTGTTAGGGTTAGGGGTTTATGGGGTTTCCTCAATACTAGTTTGTTTCTTCTATGGAAATTAATCCCTTTAAATTTTATAACTCTATAGGGTCAATTTGTGTAATTTGTATTTACCTAAAAAATTACACATTTAACCTAGGTTCTCAAATGTGTTTGCATATAGGGTTTTGCAAATTAGTCACTTATAATTTTGGTGGGGCAGAGAAATGAGGATTGAGCCCAGGGACACTTTACCACTAAACTACATCCGCAGCCCCTTTAATTTTTTTATTTTGAGACAGGGCCTTACTAAGTTGCCCAGGTTGGCCTTGAACTTATGATCCTCCTGCCTCAGACTCCTGAGTCATCAGGATTACATGTGTACACCACCTCACGCAGCAATCACTTACGATTCCTCTTTCTTTCTTTCTTTTTTTTTTTTTTTTAATATTTATTTTTTAGTTATCGGCGGACACAACATCTTTGTATGTGGTGCTGAGGATCGAACCTGGGCCGCCCGCATGCCAGGTAAGCGCGCTACCGCTTGAGCCACATCCCAGCCCATAACACCAATCTTAACCAAGGGCTGTGATTAATCCTATGCCCAGCCTGCCTGACATGATATACACTGCAAAATACAAAAACAGAACGATAAGAGTACATTTCATCATCACTGCTGCAGCTTTGCTGAGGTTAGAGAAATAGCCACTAGGATGATGCTTAAGACCACGGTGAGAAGGCCTTCAACTATTCATCTTGAAAGGAGTGGTTCTCAACCTTCTGCATGAGAACTACCAGAAAGGCTTGATGAAACACAGTTTGTGGGGAGCTTCAGCCCCCAGAGTTTCATATTCAGTAGGTCTTGGGTGGGACCTGACAAGACAGTTCTAACAAGCCCCCAGGGGATGCTGCTGTGCTGGTCTAGGGATCACACCTTGGAAAGCACTACTTCAGGGTGCCAGGATAACAGAACTTGATGTGGTTCTTTCACCATCATCAGAGGCAGCTCAGGGTTCCTGCATCTCTTCTGTAACCCGAATTATCAGTGCCGCAGTCTGGCTGGGCACACAATCACGAGCCACCACACAGCTTGTAGATTCAAACAGCAACTCTTTATTCCCGAACTCACACCAGCCGTCTACAATCACGTTCTGGGGAAATCCACGTTCTCTGCCCAAATCCACCCCCACTGGGCTTCTGTCTCCCAAAAAATACTGTCTGAATCCCGTGAGAACTCAAGGGGAACTCAGGCAGCAGGATACGCCCTATTCCCAGCAGGAATAACCTTAAACCTGGATCCACCCTAAACCCGGATCCGCCCTGGTCCTTGAGCAAGGTCACCTTAGATGCAATGTCACTGCAAAATGTCCTATTTCCACGAGTCCTTCCACTAAGCAACATGGGGTATGCTGGCAAGGAAATTGTCATACCTACTTGGCTAATGGCTCCCAGCAATCAGGAGTTACTTGAGCCAAGAACTGGTGCTAGAGGGCTCTCAGACACTTAGGCTTGGAATGAATCATCAGGGGTCTCTCTCTAGGAACTGAACTGGTATGGAGGAAGCTAGGCTCAGCAGTGCTGTCACCTGTGATGCTTTTTTTGTATCAATGAGGAGGGGGCAAAAGGCATCTAGTACAGATATATGATCAGTAGGATAGGGAAGATGGGGACTGGTTTTATTTTTTTCAGTATATAAACTATTTATTAACAGAAAAGACCTACAGACTCATTTCTTTTTTTTTTTAATTTTTTATTGTTGGTTGTTCAAAACATTACATAGTTCTTGACATATCATATTTCACACTTTGATTCAAGTGGGTTATGAACTCCCATTTTTACCCCATATACAGATTGCAGAATCACATCAGTTACACATCCATTGATTTACATATTGCCATACTAGTGTCTGTTGTGTTCTGCTGCCTTTCCTATCCTCTGNTATTGTTTCTTTTGCTGAGAAAAAACTTTTTAGTTTGAGTAAGTCCCATTTGTTGATTCTAATTATTAACTCTTGTGCTATGGGTGTCCTATTGAGGAATTTGGAGCCCGACCCCACAATATGTAGATCGTAGCCAACTTTTTCTTCTATCAGACGGCGTGCTACAGACTCATTTCTTCTTAGATACACCCACAGTGCGGCCGCGGCGCCCAGTGGTCTTAGTGTGCTGGCCTCGGACACGAAGGCCCCAGAAGTGGCGCAGTCCCCTGTGGGCCCTAATCTTCTTCAGTCGTTCTAGGTCCTCCCGGAGTTTATTGTCTAGACCATTGGCCAGAACCTTGTCAGGGGTAGAAGGAAGTTCTCCTTCAAAGAATAGCCTGACACTTACAAGAAACAGCCCCCTGGGAGACATCCTGCCTGGGAGACATCCTGCAGCCATCTATCTCCCTGAGACATCCTGGGGCCATCTGTCTTCCTGAAACATCCTGAGGTTATCTCACCTTGTGAAGACATCCAGCAACTGCCGATAAGAGAGCTTCCCCATCCCCAGCATATAAATACCCCTGTGTGAACAATAAAAGTTTGCAGCTTGATCAGAACTCCTGTCTTGCTGTCATCTCTCATGTCTCTTGTCCCTTCATTCCTCCCCACCTAGGTTCGCCGCCCACGTTGATGTGTCCTGCCGGCCGGGACAGAACCTGGCTGTATTTTCCATCCTTTATATCCTTCTGTCTGTTCAAGAACCAGTCTGGGATCTTGTACTGTTGTGGATTCTGCATAATGGTGATCACACGTTCAACCTCATCTTCAGTGAGTTCTCCAGCCCTCTTGGTGAGGTCAATGTCTGCTTTCCTCAACACCACATGAGCATACCTTCGCCCCACACCCTTAATGGCAGTGATGGCAAAGGCTATTTTCCGCTGTCCATCGATGTTTGTGTTGAGTACTCGCAAAAAGTGCTGGAACCTTTCAGGAATCACTAGAGACATGGCAGCAGCAGAGCGTGTAGGCCTCCTGTGTAAGCGGGGACTGGTTTTAAAGGAAAGGAAATAAAATGCTAATACCTTCAGGACACCTCCCCCTCCTCCAACCTGTTGCCAGGGTTACCTGCCTCCATGGAACTGTTCTTCCCAACAAAGATGTGTTAATGAATGACCCCTGGACTGCTCATCTGAACCCCTGGAAGGGTCCTTGTCCACCTTTTGATCAAGGTAAGATAAGGGGAGAGAGGGTATGAGAACAAAGGAAATCTAAAAATCTATCAAAGGAGCAGGACACCCCTACTCCCTTGGGCACCAACTTCCAACTCAGATCCCTTCCTCTACCTCTGAGGATCTCTCTCTCTCTCTCTCTCTCTCTCTCTCTCTCTCTTCTCTTCTCTTCTCTTCTAAATAAAACTTTTTGCTCTTGCCTCCGTGTTTCTTAGGTGTTCAATCTTTGACACCAGGGAAACGGGACTTGGATTCTCAACACCTGCATCATCGTCATCCACATAGTCATCTTCAATACTGCTAAGGACGGACATTTGGGTTCAGGTCAACCTCTAGCTTCCGGAAGCCCTTGGAGACCACACCTGGCTGGATGTCCAAGATACCCTGAGGGAGGCTGGGCCCCTGCTGTTAGCAGTAAAGCATGGCAGAACCTTACAGTGGCTTCACTTTCTGGAAATAGACAAGTTGAACAATAGGCTGCTGAAGCACATACCAGAAAATCCAGCAATTTTAGAAAGTGTGGGCGGGTATGCCAGGGGATAGGGTATTCTCAGTGGCATCACAGTGCAGCTGGCCCTTCCTTACCAGGTCTAAGATCATCCTCTCCTGCTCCTGCCCAGAAGATCTCTTCAGCAAATAGATAATTCTCCTTTTGGAAAGATCCCACAGTGGTTTCCCTGCAGGGGGCCCAGCCATGCCTAGGAATCCATGCTTCTTATTCTATCTTTGTTTCCAGGTGGGAAGAGGCTTTCAGGACCAACCGTCATTGATACATGATGGATGAGAAAGAACATTGCCAATGCCACTCAGCAATGGGAGTTGGAAGGGAGGTGAAGATGTTGATCATTTGAGCATGAGGGGATTACAGCTGAGGAAGGAATGCCCAGACCCTAGGGTGTTCAGGATGAAGGGGTTGACGAGGACCTTGGCATGTGGCTTGTTTCTTTCTCCTGATCTCACAGATACACCTCCAGAGGGTCACGTCTTGGAATTCTGCTTCCTCAGTGGCAGTGCTCTGTTCTGGTGCCGAGTTGTTCAAGAGGAACAGTTTCAGAGAGGGATGAGGTGTTTGGCATGATCTGTCTGGAGATTGACTTTTTTCCTTGGGTCTCAGGAAGCATTTGCATGCACACTGCATCCTAGATACTGGCCCTCTGACTGTGTAGCTCTTAACTTGCTTGCTGCGGGATATCTTGAAAAGCACCCCCCACCCCCAGGCTGGATACATTTTATACTAACAAAATTAGGAATGGACAAATTCCAGAAAAAAGAAAGCTCTTCAGCCCACAAACCCAAATTCTTTGATTCTTTGCAAATATGAAATTGTTCTTCAAATGGATTAATGTCTCAGGTATCTGAGGAGAATTAGGATTTAGCCAGCCTGGAGGTACCTGTCCTTAGAAGATGAATGAAGCCCTTCACCAGGGCCAGGGGTATTTTACCAGAACTAGCCCAGCAGTGCACAGTGCCACCTAGTGGTGAGCCTGCACAGGAGGGTTTTCCCTCTAAAAACCTTCTGCACAAAACTGGCTGAACCACAAGAGGGTAAAGCATCCCTTTCAGCCATAAAGATCCAACAGCAACTACCACACTTTTTTTTTACATCTCTCTGATTTATGAGGTCTTGCCTCTCTTAACTTACAGTTTCCTCTTCTGTACAATAAGGTTAACCTGGTGAACCTGAACTTCCCTTTCTGAACTGGTTTCTTTATGTGGATCAAAATCCCCTTTTATTTCTTCCCCTGATACTTCCTCTTTCTCTACTTGGAAATAAAGAAAAAAAAAAGAAGAAAGTTTTTATTATGTAATGGTAATCTTGTTCTTAGTTAATTTACATTGTTGGAGCAGGCTTAGCCCGCGATGTGTCTGGCAGGCAGAAGTGTAAGTTGCCTATGGATTGCATAATGCAGTTCTAAAACAGGCAGCCTGCTTAAGAAATGATATGAGAATGTGACCTTTTTTTTTTTTTCCAAATTGTGAAAGCTACATTACAGTATATTGAGAACTGGAAAGAATACGGACTTCACTTCCATCACCCAGTAGTATCACAGCAGGATTCCAGATGTTACAGTTTGAGATTCTTGTTATTTCACACTTCATTCAGGTGCTATCTTCTGCAGCTGGGAATTAAATTTCATTTGCTCTGAAATACAGTCAATCAAACAAGAAAGTATGGTATGGCAGGACGACCGACTAACTGGTTATTCAGAACGGTCCCTTTGTGAGAGTGATTAGATGTGTTCATTCTCCAACAGCACCGGCTATTAGCACCTTTTTCCATTTTGCCCATTTCACAGCAATAAGGATAACTATTTCGGTGTGCATTTCTTGATTTACCTCTGAGGACGAACATTTCACAGTCTTCGTGACTGTTTATATTTTTCTCTGAATTTTTTATTCCTCTCCTTTGCTTATTTTTATTACCTTGTTTATAGATTTCTTTCTTATTAATTTGAAGGAGTTATTTACATACTAGCAACATTTACAATTTGTCGTAGTTTGCAAATATTCTCTCCCAGTCTATTCATCTTTTGGATTTGTTTTTCATATTTTAAATGTTCACAGGGTAGAACCTTAGTTTTTCTCTATGGCTTTCAAGTTTTCAGTGTTTCATAAAGGGACAGCCAGCACCCTAATGTTAAATAAATTTTTTAAATTTTCTATTATAATAGTTCTGTTTTTTTTTTGTATTTGTGTCTTTAAACTCCAAGGAGTTTATTGTTGTTTAAAGTGTGAGTAGTAAAAAGCAAAGTTCTAACTTTGTTTTTGTCCAAAGTTAGAACCACCCTCAACCCCACCCTTTTCAGAGAGAGTATAAAATGCCACAGTCTTTGGGGGACTACAATTTGGCCACAACTATTTGATTAAGGTGCACATACCATTTGATCCAGCAATCCTACCTCTAGAAATGTCTTTTACAGAAATAAAAAGCATCAGCATATAACATTTCACATGTAAGGTGCTACATCATGTCATTTTTTTTAATATAGCTCCAAAATCTAGAATTACCATGAATGTACAGGAAGAATGTTGTAATAAATTAAAGCAGATCGATTCTATGAAATATTATGAGCTATTTAAAATAAATTAGTAGCTCCCAACATATATTGACTTAGAAAAGTGATCATGTTAAGTGGGGAAAGAAAAGTTACATGACATTAAAAAATACTTTATGTCTGAATATGAATAGGAAAAAAAACATAAATCCTGGGCACAGGGGCACACACCTGTAATCCCAGCTACTCAGGAGGCTAATCAAGAGTATCACTTGAGTGCAGGCATTGGATCAGTCTGAGCATGGTAGGATCCCATCTCAAAAATAAAATAAAATTAACCCATCATGAAATTATCATTGATTTTTCTTTTTTTAAATTTGTTTTTAGATATACACGACAGAAGAGTATATTTTGACATATTATACATACATGGAATATAACTTATTCTAATTAAGATCCCATTCTTGCAGTTACACATGATGTGGAATTTCACTGGTCCTATGTTCATATATGAACATAGGAAAGTTATATCTTTATCATTGGTTTTCTTAAGGAGAAGCAATTGGAAGGTCATTGGACTAGAAAGAGCAGAGATTATTAATTTTTTAAAAAATATCTTTTTAATTGTAGATAAATACACAGTATCTTTATTTATTTTTATGTGGTGCTGAGGATCGAACCCAGTGCCTCACACACACAGGCGGTGCTTTGCCACTGAGCTTCAGCCCCAGACCCAAGATTATTAATTTTTATTTTGTAGACTTTTTTAATATTTATTTTTTGGCTTTAGGTGGACACAATTTTTTATTTTATTTCTATATGGATCAAACCCAGTGCCTCATACATGCTAGGTGAGCACTCTACCACTGAGATACAACCCCAGCCGCTAGACTTTTTTTTTTTTTTTAATATAACAAATCAAGAAAGAAATCTTGTCACTAACTGGTTAATTCTCATAAAAGAGAACTTGTTTAACCTACGGGAGAAAGAGGATCAATGCTCACATTTTGCCTTCTAAAAGGGCAAAGGGAGACGAGACAAGTGTTTCATGCATGGGAAGGTAGGTAAGTTTCAGAAGGAATAAGCTCCTATGTTGTCAGGGTAGAATGAGAAGCGGCAGACAGGCATCTCAGGAAGACTGATTTTAGCACATGAAGTAAAGTTCTAATCACTAGAAGTGTCCAAAAACTGAAGCATCTGTCACACTGAATTTGAGTTTTCCATTGCTAGAAATATCAAGCCGAGGCTAGGTGACCATCTGTCATGTGTGCTGTGGAATAAATTTCTAAATTTAACTGGAGGTTGGACTAGATAATTCTACCAATTTTCAGTGCTAAAGTTTGAGTGATTTTAAAAAATATTTTTATCAGTTATTGATGGATCTTTATTTATTTATTTATTTATTTATTTATTTATTTATTTATTTATTTATGTGTAGTGCTGAGAATCAAACCCAGTGCCTCACACATGCTAGGTAAGGGCTCTACCACTGAGCCATAACCCCAGCCCCAAGTTTGATGATTTTAACATCTGAAAAACTTCATTAAAATATAATATTCAAAAGTATGTGGCACACTCCAGTAATCCCTGTTATTCTGGAGGCTGAGGCCAGAGGATCTTGAGTTCAAAACCAGCCTGGGCAACTTAGAGAGGCCCTAGTCTCAAAATAAAATTTAAAAATGTACTGGAGGAGCAGTTCAGTGGTAGAGCATTTGCCTAACATGTGTGAGGCCCTGGGATTAATTCCCAGTATAAAACACACACACACAAAAACCAATCAATCAATCAATCAATCTATCTATCTCTATATAACATTGTAAATTTACAATGTTATATAGAGATAACTTAGAAATCATCCTCACCTGCATATAAAGTTCCAATATTCATAGAGGGAACCATTATATTATAGATGGGGTATTTGATTAGAAACTTATATCATGTTGTGTTCCTAAACTGTTTAAATTTCTATCATTAATGTATTAATTTTGCAATAAAACTCACTAAAATATAAATATCCATCCTCAGCAGATTTCCAGTAAAGAGTGGTATATTTAACTGCTTGACAGCGTGGACACAGTGCACTAAATATAGATCATAGTTTTTCTTTCTTTCTCTGATGGTGTTTTATTTTTCTTTTTTAATATTGCCAGTTGCTTTCATCCCAAAAGTAAATGCAAGGCCCTTCCATTACGGAAGCATTAAGGCTCCGTGAAAAGCATATTTGGAGATAAAATAAATTAATAAATACATAAACACTTCTACTTTAAGAAGCATGAGAGTTTTTTTGTTAAAGAATCTTTCAAAAATGAAGACAAAGCAGCTCAGGAACCTGAAGCAGGAGGATCACAAGTTCAAAGCCACCCTCAGCAACTTAGCAAGATCCTGTCTATAAATAAAACATTAAAAAGGGCTTGGGATATGGTTCAGTGGTAAGAACCCCTAGGTTCAATCCTGGGGGGGAAAAAAAGACAAAATATTTTTTCAGACATAAAAAACTAAAAGACTTTGTGACTAGCAAATTCACAGTACAAGAGATGAATAAGGAAATCCTTTAGGTAAAAGGAAAGTATGGATCTACATATACAAAAAACATCTTGAAAAAGAAAACAAATCATTCTAACAGGAGTGAGATGGAATCTCAGTATAGTTTTAATTTGCATTTCTCTAATTCCTAGAGATGTTGACCATTTTTTATATATTTGTTGACCATTATATTTCTTCTTTTAGAAGGGTCTGTTCCATTTCTTTGCCCATTTATTGATTGGGTTATTTGTTTGTTTGTTTTTTTTTTTTTTTTTGGTGTTAAGCTTTTTGAGTTCTTTGTATATCCTGAAAATTAATGCTCTATCTGATTGGAGGTGGCAAAGATTTTCTCCCATTCTGCAGGCTCTTTCTCCATGTTCTTGACTGTTTCTTTTGCTGTGAAGAAGCTTGTAGTATGGAGATTCCTCAAAAAACTAGGAATGGAACCACCATTTGACCCAGTTATCCCACTTCTTGGCATATATTCAAAGAACTTAAAATCAGCATACTACAATGACATGGCCACATCAATGTTTATAGCAGCACAATTCACAATAGCTAAGCTATGCAGCCAACCTAGGTGTACATCAACAGAGGAATGGATAAAGAAACTGTGGTATATATACACAGAGGAATATTACTCAGTCATAAAGAAGAATGACTTATGACATTTGCAGTAAATGGATGGGTCTGGAGAATACCATAATAAGTGAAATAAGCTAACCCCCCCAAACCTAAGGTCAAATGCTTTCAGATATGTGAAAGCTAAACCACAAAAAAGGTGGGGGTGGGGTGGGGATAAGAGAATTCCAGTAGATTAGACAAAGAGGAATAAAAGGAAGGAAGGGAGAATAGGAATAGGAAAGGCAGTAAAATAAATCCAACATAATTTTCCTGTGTATTCATATGAAAAACCTAAGTGAATCCCACCATCATGTCTACACACAAGAATGGGGTCCTAATTAGAATAAGATATATTCCATGCTTGAATAATTTTTTCCATAGCTTTATTGAGGTAAATTTGAAGTATAATAAAATACACATATTTGAAGTATGCAATTTAATCAGTTTTGACATATATGTAACCTATACAATTAATATAAAAAGCATTTCAATTACTTTTTTTTTTTTTTTTGGTAC
>NW_025999999.1:2805275-2811090 GCF_001458135.2 Marmota marmota marmota | reverse complement strand
TTTTTTTTTTTTTTTTTGGTACTGGGATTGAACTCAGGGGCACTCAACCACTGAGTCACATCCCCAGCCTTATTTTATATTTTATTTAGAGACAGGATCTCACTGAATTGCTTAGTGCCTCATTGAGTTGCTGAGGCTGGCTTTGAACTCACAATCCTGCCTCAGCCTCCCAAGCCACTGGGGATTACAGGCATGCACCACCATGCCCAACTTCCATTACTTTTTTTAAAATTTAAAATCATGCAGACTGTGTTTCCTGCATGATTTATTACATTAGAAATCAAATACCTTAAGATATATAGAACCACACCCCCACATCAACTATTTCAAAATTAAATGGCGCACTTATAGAGATCTCTGAGGTCAAGGAAAAAAGCACAAGAAAAGTAAATAAAAATTCTTTGCATTAAATGGTAACAAAAGCTGAAAGTATCAGGATCTCTGAGATCAAACAGTATTCAGATGAACATTTATAACTTAAAGTACTTGTATCAGAAAGCAGCTAGAATAACAAATTACTTTAAAATTAAGTAGTAGGATTACTTTAAAATAAAAGTAGGAGCAGAAATATATGAAATAGAGAATAAATAATACAGCTAAAATTTGATAAAAATCAAGTAAGTCTAATCAGGAAAAAAAGCAAGAACACAAAAATTAATATTGAAGGAAAGAGAACTATCAAAATAACCCTACAGATGCTAAAAATATATTAAGGTAATATTAAAATTGTACACCAACATATGTGATAGCTTATATAACATGGTCTATATTAGAGAAGAATTCGTGTGCTGCTGAGAAGAAAGTGTATTCAGTCATTGATGGATGAAATATTCTACATGTCTGTTAAGTCTAAATTATTGATTGTATTATTGAGATCTATAGTTTCTTTATTTAGTTTTTGTTTGGAAGATCTAGCCAGTGGTGAGAGAGGTGTGTTAAAATCACCGAGTATTATTGTATTGTGGTCTGATTTCTGAAGTTGAGAAGGATTTGTTTTATGTACGTAGATGCTCCATTGTTTGGGGCATAAATATTTATAATTGTTATGTCTTGTTGATGTATAATTCCTTTAAGCAGTATGGAATTTCCTTCTTTGTCCCTTCTGATTAACTTTGGCTTGAAGTCCACTTTATCTCACGTAAGCATAGAAATACCTGCTTGTTTACAGGATCTGTGTGATTGATGTTTTTTCTATCATTTCACCTTCAGTCTGGGGATGTTTTTGCCCATGAAGCAAATCTCTTGGAAATTCATATTTCCAAGCATATTGTTGGGTCTTGTTTTTACATCCAATCTGCCAGTCTATGTCTTTTGATTGATGAGTTCAAGGTTATTATTGAGATATGATTTGTGTTCCTGTTAATTTTACTTTATTTCTAGTTTTCAATTTGAATTAGTTTCTTCTTTAATTGACTGTTCCTTTAGTGTAGTTCCTCCCTTCACTGGTTTTCTTTTTTTTTTTTTTTATTTCATCTTCATAGAATATTTTGTAGAGAATATTCAGAAGTGTAGGCTTTCTGCTTGCAAATTTTTTGACTTTTATTTATCATAAAAGGTTTTCATTTCATCTTCAAAGCTGAAGCCTAATTTTGCTGGATATAGGATTCTTGGTTGGCATCCATTTTCTTTCAGAGCTTGGTATACATTATTCCAGGACGTCCTAGCTTTGAGGGTCTGGGTTGAGAAATCAGCTGAGATTTGTATTGATTTCCCCCTATACATAATCTGATATTTTTCTCCTGCAGCCTTTAAAATTCTATCCTTTTTCTGTAAACTAGGCATTTTCATTATAATGTGCTTTGACGTATGTCTGTTGTAATTTTGCACATTTGGGGTCTTGTAAGCCTCTTGTATTTGATTTTCCATTTCATTCTTTAGATTTGGAAAATTTTCTGATATTATTTCATTGAAAAGATCATGCCTTCCTTTGGTTTGTATCTCTATGCCTTCATCTATCCTGATAAATCTTAAATTTGGTCTTATGTTATCCCATAATTCTTGGAATTTCTATTCATAGTTTCCTTAAATCTTTTCTCCATGGGCCATTTTATTTTCAAGATTACATATTTTGTCTTCATTGTCTAAAGTTCTGTCTTCCAAGTGGTCTAGTCTTTTTGTGATGCTTTTTATTGAATTTTAAAAAAATATTTAGCTTTTATAGGTGAACACAATATCTTTATTTTTTATTTTTATGTGGTGCTGGGAATCGAACCCAGTGCCCCACACATGGTAGGTGAATGCTCTGCCTGTGAGCCACAATTCCAGCCCTTCTATTGAATTTTTAATTTGGTTTATTGTTTTTTTCATTTCAAGGACTTCTGTTTGTTTTGTTTTTGTTTTTTTCAGAACCTCTCTTACTGAGTGAGCTTTTGCTACCTGTGTTTGCTCTCTTATATCATCCTTTACTTTACGGGTCAGTTTAACTATGTATGTTGTAACCTCCTTCTCTGGCATTTCTTCCACTGTGGTGTTGATGGGTTCTGTTACTGGAGTATCTTGGTTTGTTTAGGGCAAATTGTTCCATTGCTTTTTCATGTTGTTTGTGTGACTCCCCATCTAACAGTATAGCTCTGAGGCAGTAGAGTTTCTACCCTGTGAACTTATTGGGCCCCTGAAGGTTTCCAGTACCTCACTTGCTGAGAAGCTGCCTGTCTGTTTTCTTGGTTTCACTCTGCGGAGCAGCCAGGAATGTGAACTTCTCTATTCCACCATCTTCTTAATCTCTTTCTTTCTTTCTTCTTCTCCTTTTTTTTTTTTTTTTTAATACTGGGGATTGAACCCAGGAGCACTGAACCACTGAGCCACGTCCACAGCCCTTGTGTATATTTTCTTTAGAGACAGGGTCTTGCTGAGTTGCATGCTTGAATAATTTTATCAAAATGAATTCTACTGTCATGTACAACTAAGAAGAACCAATAAAACCAACCAACCAACAAATAAATAAAATAAAACAAATCAGAAATGATAACTATGTGGGTAAATAAGATTTTTTATTAAATAAGAAAACATTGGCCTGCCACAGTGGTGCACACCTGTAATCCCAGAGGCTTGGGAGGATGAGGCAGGAGGATTCA
This sequence comes from Marmota marmota marmota, assembly GCF_001458135.2. Lineage (NCBI taxonomy): Eukaryota > Metazoa > Chordata > Mammalia > Rodentia > Sciuridae > Marmota > Marmota marmota. The sequence goes on along the minus strand of NW_025999999.1, from coordinate 2,808,016 downwards.
AATACAGCTTCAGCAACTTAGCAAGGCCATAAGCAACTCAATGAGACCCTGTCCCTAAATGAAATACAAAAAAAAAAAAAAAAAAAAGGGCTGGGGATGGGGCTCTGTGGTTAAGTGACCCTGGGTTCAATCCCCAGTACTTAAAACAAAAACAAACAAACAACAACAAAAAACTGTAAAAGCAAAATGTATGGCAATAGTAGCATAAATGTTGGGAGGGGAAATGAAAACACACTTTTATAGGATTTTATACCATACATAAAATCGTATATCATTTTAAGATAAAGTATGGTATGTAAAAGATATATACAATAAAACCTAAAGCAACTATTAAAATGAAAAACAGCTATAGCAAGTAAACAAGTAAACAAAGGATATAAATTGGAACCATAACAAATATTTAATTTCAGATAGGCAGGCAAAAAGCAGAAAAGGGAAATAAAAGATAGAAGAAAGAAAACCCAAACAAGTAGCCAGATGACAGATTTAAACATAATCACATCAATTCTAGTGAATACAAATAATTTAAATTAGAAGTCAGAAAGCTATGTCCTGAGACCAATAAATGGCTATTGCCTGTTTCTATAGTGCCCGTGAACTAATAATGGATTTTACAGTTTTAAATGGTTACATTTAAAATTTATATACAACCATTTACATAATAATTTTTATTTTGCCTCTTGGCCCATGAAGCATAAAATATTTACCCTCGGTCTTTAAGAAAAGTTTACCCATCTATGTTATAAATACACCAATTAAAAGGCAGAAAGTGTACAGATTAGATGGACATTTTATTGTCTTTGTCCATTCCTGGTGCTATAACAAAAAACTTTAGATGGGTAGTTTATAAATAATAGAAGTTGATTGCTCACAGTTCTGGAGGTTGGGAAGCCCAAGATCAATAGATGTGATATCTCGGGAGGGTTCACTCTCTGCTTCCAAGGTTGCCTCTTGTTGCTGTGTCCTCACATGGCAGAAGGCAAAAAGGTGGCTCTCTTAAAAAAAAAAAAAAAAAAAAAAAAAAAATTTTTTTTTTTTTTTTTTTTGGTACCAAGGATTGAACCCAGGGGGGTATATCTACTGAGCTACATTCCCAACCCTTTTAAAAATATTTTATTTAAAGACAGGGTCTTGCTAAGTTGCTTAGGACCTTGCTAAATTGCTGAGGCTGGCTTTGAACTTGCCATTCTCCTTCTTCAGCCTCTGGAGCTGCTGGGATTATAGGAGTGTGCCACCAGGCCCAGTTTCAAATTCTTTTATAAAGACATTAATCTCATTCAGGAGAGCAGAACCTGCCCACATGAGTTAATCACTCCCCCAAGGCCCTACTTCTTAAAATCACTTTGAGAATTAAATTTCAACATATAAAGTTTGGAGTTACATAAACATTTAGACCATTTTATGGCAATTAATAATGTTGCCAGTGGTGTCATGCTTGCCCAGCATGTGTGAGGCTCTGAGTTTAATCCCTGGCGCTACCAAAAAAAAAAAAAAAAAGCTGCTATTAACAATCATATCAGATTTTTATGTGAACATATGTTTTCAGTTCTCTTGGATCTATATCTAAGAGTCAGATTGCTGAGTCAGACAGAAACTCTATTTTACATATGGAGAAACTGCCAGGCTTTTCTAAAGTGGCTATACCATTTTACGTTCCCTCAAGCAATGTTAAGAAAGCTTCCAATTTCTCCACATTCTCACCAACCCTTTGTTATCTGTCTTATAAAATTATATCCATCCTATCAGGTGTGAAGTAGGATTTCACTGTGATTTTGATTTGTGTTTACCCGATTGCCAAGGATAATGATATCATTTTTATTTTTATTTTTTTATTGGCATTTGTATATCTTCTTTGAAGAAATGTGTGTTCAGATCCTTTGACCATTTTAAAGTTGATTTTTCATTTTGTTGTCAGGTCATAGAATTCTTTATGTATTCTGGCTACCAAACCCTTATCAGGTATATGACTTTTAAATAATTTCTATGAGATTTTTTTATTTTTACTTTCATGATTATTTTCTTTGAAGCACATTTTTAATTTTGATGATATTCAATTTTTTTTCATGGTGCTGAGGATCAAACCCAGGACCTCACACATGCTGCTAAGCAATTTCATCTATATTTTCTTTAATTGCTTGGGCATTTGGTACCATAGCTAAGAAATCATTTCCAACCCAAAGTCATAAAAAGTTACACTTACATTTTCTTATGATTATTTTATAATTATATATTTAGATCTTTGAACCATCTTGAGTTAATTTTTTAAATTTATATATGACAACAGAATGCATTACAATTCTTATTACACATATAGAGCACAATTTTTCATATCTCTGGTTGTATACATTGTATATTCACACCAATTCATGTCTTCATACATGTATTTTGGTTAATAATGATCATCACATTTCACAATCATTAATAACCCCATGCCCCCTCCCTGCCGCAGTCTGGCTGGGCACAAAATCACGAGCCACCACACAGCTTGTAGATTCAAACAGCAACTCTTTATTCCCGAACTCACACCAGCCGTATACAGACACGTTCTGGGGAAATCCACGTTCTCTGCCCAAATCCACGTTCTCTCCCAAATTCACCTTCACTGGGCTTCTGTCTCCCAAAATATACTGTCTGAATCCCGTGAGAACTCAAGGGGAACTCAGGCAGCAGGATACGCCCTATTCCCAGCAGGAATAATCTTAAACCTTAAACCTGGAACCTAAACTGGGAACGCCCTAAAC
>NW_025999999.1:2749724-2802744 GCF_001458135.2 Marmota marmota marmota | reverse complement strand
TTTTTTTTTTTTTTTTTTGAGAGAGAGAGAGAGAGATAGAGAAAGAGAGAGGGGGAATTTCTTAATATTTATTTATTTTTTTTTTAGTTTTTTCGGCAGACACAAAATCTTTATTTGTACGTGGTGCTGAGGATCGAACCCAGCACTGCTGGCATTCCAGGAGAGCACGCTACCACTTGAGCCACATCCCCAGCCCAAATCTTTGCATCTTTGGTCATTTGGAATTCTTGGAATTTTTTTTTTGGCACTTTAAGAAAAACAAACAAAAAGCCAACCAAACAAAAACCCCATTCCTAGTCCTTTTTATTTTGAGAAAGGGTCTCCCTAAGTTGTTTAAGTTCTCGCTAAATTGCTGAGTCTGGTCTCCAAATTTCAATCTTCTTGCTTCAGCTTTCTGAGTCACTGGGATAACTCACAGACTCACCACCATGCTCAGATGGGATTCATTTTTGCACAGAGCATGAAGTGAGGAGTCTGGCTTTGCTTTCTTTCAGATAAAGAGCCAATTATGCCAGCTATGTAAGTCATAGTTTTTCTGTTTTTTTTTTAACTGAAAGAAAATATTAACTTTGTCATATAAGTTTAAAATATATGCTTAGATTTACTTCTCACATTGCTATCCTATTCATTCTCTAATTTGGTAAGAGATATACTAGGGGAACTAGAATGGATTATGTAAGTCTATACTGAAGAAACAAAGTCTGAGATATCAGAGAAAGTCCAAGAAATTCATGGAAAAAAAAAGTGCTGTGAATAGACATAAACTAAAAGATAGACATCTCTATAAAGTTGTTCTAATCACAACAGTGTGGGCAGGCTCAGTGCTTCACACCTGTACTCCCAGTGACTCTGGAGGCTGAAACAGGAGGATCCCAAGTTCAAAGCCAGCTTCTGCCACTTAGGTAGGCCCTAAGCAACTTAGTGAGACCCTGTCTTGAAATAAAAACTAAAAAAGAACTGAGGGTGTGGCTCAGTGGTTAAGCAGCCCTGGTTTGAATCCCAGCACCAAAAACAAACAAACAAACAAACAAAAAACCAGTGTGATATTCTCTCAGGAGTGAATGAATACATAAGTAAATACAAATTAAATCTGAAAACTTTCTTCAGTCATATTCCACTCATCTAATGTAATAGCTATTTTCACTTCTATATTATGTCTCCAGTTTACCTGTAGAACACAAAGGTATGCTTCCTGGAAATGCAAATTTCACCAGTTTCCTGGGCATACTTCCCTTTCCCTACTCTCTCTACCCACCTGCTGTACTTCTGCCTTGAGATTATTCAAAGAACATTCTAGTGGGTCCTTTCTTCTAACACTCTCCGTTTCCCACCCTTTTGTCCATCTCTCTGATTTGACTGCTCACCTCCACCAGTGTCTCCCCATTCCTGCCACCCCTCCCTGTTGCACTTGCTCCAGGAAATTAAAAAATTTTCTTTCTTTAGGAGAGTAACACTGGGTCACATATCTCATTCTAATACAGGCTAATCCCAGATTGCTACAACCTATGAGGGTATTAAAGTATTTGGTAAAACAAAGACAGTTTATTAAAGAAACAACTTTTGCTCCCTACTCCCTGTGCATAGCCCTCACATAATTATATATTTAGGTCTTTGAACCATCTTGAGTTAATTTTTTTTATTTATACATGACAGCAGAATGCATTACAATTCTTATTACACATATAGAGCACAATTTTTCATATCTCTGGTTGTATACACAGTATATTCACACTAATTCATGTCTTCATACCTGTACTTTGGATAATGATCATCACATTCCACCATCATTAATAACCCCATGCCCCCTGCATTATATTGTTAAAATGTATACATGTACATAAAATTTGTCTTCCAGTTTGATGTTACTTCCACAAATATATAAATATTTAATTTTTTTGAGTGTGTGTGTGGTGTGGGGGTTTAAACCCATGGCCTTGTGCATGTGAGACAAGCACTATACCAACTGAGCTATATCCCCAACCCTGAACATTTAAATTTTTGTTTTACTTTTGTTCACTTAAAGTTGTTTCATAAGTAGTTTTCTTATCACAAGTCCTACCTTTTAAAACTGTAATCCCTTCATGTAGAGAGGGCATAATTGGCTTAATCATTTCTCTAGTGTTGAACATTAAAAAAATTGCCTTTTTGTGGGGAGGGCTGGGGAAATTGTTAGAAATATTTTAAATAAAGACCTCTTTCTTTCAAATTATTTATCTGAAAACAAACTTCTGATAATGTGTATGATGGGGGAAAAGGAGTTTACAGTTTATATTGTTAAAATGTATACAATATGATTCTAGTAACATTGCCTGATTTCAAGACTTATTAAAAGTTATAGGAGCTGGGGTTGTGGCTTAGTGGTAGAGCACTTGCCTAGCATGTGTGAGGCACTGGGTTCAATTCTCAGCACTGCATGTAAATAAATGAACAAAATAAAGGCTCATCAACGTCTAAAAAATATTAAAAAAAAACTTATAGTAATCAAGACAATATGGAACTGGTGCAAAGATGAACAAATAGATTAATGGAACTGAATAGGAGTTCAGCAACAAACCTCCACATATATGGACAATTGTTTTTTTACAAAGCTGCAAAGACAATACACTAGAGAAAGAATATTTTTTTTCAATAAAATGATGCTAAGACAACCTGGAATTTACATTAAAAATGAATTTCAATTCACATTTTATGCATTCTACAAAACTTAAAATGTAAAACCTTTAGCTATGAAACTTCTAGAAGTGAGCATAGGAGAAATAGTTCAAATCTTAGAGCTAGGCAAAGATTTCTCAGAAATAATACCAAAGCATAAGCCATAAAAGAACAAATAAATGGGACATTATCAGAATATCAAATCTCAGCTCTTAGTAAAAGGTAGTTAAGATAATGAACAAAGTGCTTGCCTTTGAGATACTGAGTTCAATCCTTAGCACCCCATTAAAAATAAATAAATAAAGGTATTGTGTTCATAAGAAAAAAAAAATATAATGAAAACATAAGCCACAGATTTGGGAAAAATTCCTTTAAATCAAATATCTGATAAAGAGCATATGCTCAAAATATGGAAAGAACTTGCAAAAATTCAATAATGAAAAATAATAAAAAAACAAAGTAAAAGATACTATACCAAAAAGATATACAGATGGTAAATAAATATGCAAAAGCATTGGCAATGTCATTAGGGAAGTACAAATTTAAATTCCAATGAGATAACACTGCATTCTTATTAAAATGGCCAAAATGAAAAAGACTGACCAGAGTCAGTGTGGAGGGCCGTTCCCCATGTTAGCAGTAGTATTACCAAACTTCAGTCCTTGTCTCCATTGCCAATCCAATAACAAGGACAGGGTTTTGAGAAAAAGGAAAATGAAGTTTATTGCTTTGCTAGTGAAGAAGAAACACAGAGGCCGTGATTCTGCCCATCAGGGGGAACAGGGGGCTTATAAAGAGGTGATTCAAAGGCTACATTCCACATGTTCTGAGTTGTAATTCATTTGTTAATTTGGGAGACAGACATTTCTGAGATGTTCTGGTGCCATCCCTAAAGTCTGAATTACTTCTTTCCTGTAGTGGGTGTGAGTTTAAGGACAGATAACTCTGCCTAGAATGAGCGGGGCGGGGGGTGGGGGGTGGGGTGGGCAATCTTGTTTCCCCTGAGATCAGGGAGGTGGGAGAGCAGGGAGAGAAGAAGAGAAAGAAACATGTCCATTTAAAAAATAAATCACAGGGGCAGAGCAGCAAGGTCTATATTCAAAGTATAAAGTGGATTTCTGTTACAGTAGTTCTCAGACTGTGCCTACCCTGAGTCACTTTATTTCATAAAGCAATAGTTTGCCAATTACTCCATTTGGAGGTAGAATGACTCTACACCTTGTTTATACAAGTAAACAATTACTATCTGCCTAGCATAAATGTAAGACATAAGTGATAAAAATCATGCTATAAAAATGACCATCTATTGCTGGGAGCCATTAGCCAAGTAGGTATGACAATTTCCTTGCCAGCGTACCCCATGTTGCAGTGACATTGAATGTAGGTGACCTTGCTCAAGGACCAGGGCGGATTAGGGTGTTCCCGGTTTAGGATAATCGGGTTTAGGGCGTTCCAGGTTTAAGATTATTCCTGCTAGGAATAGGGCGTATCCTGCTGCCTGAGTTCCCCTTGAGTTCTCAGTGGAGGTGGATTTGGGCAGAGAACGTGGATTTCCCCAGAACGTGATTGTAGACGGCTGGTGTGAGTTCGGGAATAAAGAGTTGCTGTTTGAATCTACAAGCTGTGTGGTGGCTCGTGATTGTGTGCCCAGCCAGACTGTGGCAATCTATGAACATAGCAAATGAATCAGAAGCACATGAATGCATGGGAGTATCACTCACATAGAAAAAACCAGACCCCTGAACTTAAGAGTGCACCAGACCATCAAATGAAGCAATCCTTCACCGAAGTCCAGGAAAGGGAGAGCACCCCAAGACTAGACACAGGGGCACACTGACCCTGTCACCTGGTCACTTGGTACCAGCCTGGCCCATGAAAATCATCAGGGTGCAGTTTGTCCTAACCATGAAAACACACATAGCCCCCTACAAGCTTGTATCTGGCCAGGAGTGAGCTCCTGTGTTTGTTTACGGAACAAGTTATTCAGCTGGGGCTGGTTGTAATCCTATCCAACCATCTATAACAACTCTCTTTTGCACTTGTATCTGCTTTCTGCCTTGCTCCCAGTTCAGGCTCTTGAACCATATGGCTGCCTTAACCCTTTCTTAGACTTTCTGTAATTTATATATATATTATATATAAATTATTATATAATATATATAAATATATGTATTTATGTAAAGTATGATGTATGATTTGAATGTTTAAGGTATTAGTAATTGAGATTGGATTAAAAGAATCTGTGATTTCCTAATTTATGACTATCAGATGATCCACAAGTATTTGGGGAATTGCCAAATAATGAAAGTGGTCTACCCTGTGAATTTATTGTTATTCAATAACTTCTGACATTGTAGAAAGACATGTGTGATTGTCTGTGTAAATGCTGTAGATCACTCATGATGAGGATGCAGAACAACTAGAACTCTCTTTTACTGTTGGTAGGAACAGAAAATGGTATAAGTACTTTAAAAAACAGATCGGCAATTTGCAATTTCTTTTCTCCTTTCTTCCTTCCTCCCTCCCTCCATCCCTCCTTCTCTTCCTTTCTTTCTTCCTTCCTATCTTCTTGTGGTGCTGGAGATTGAACCTAGGGCCTTGTGCATGTGAGGCAAGCACTCTACCAACTGAGCTATATCCCCAGCCTAAGACTTGGCAATTTTTTAAAGTTAAAATATATCAAGTATATAACATTCCCCTCCTAGGTATTTCCCCAAGAGAATGAAAACATATGTCCATACAAAGACTCAGATGTGATTTTTTATATAGCATTATTTGAAATAGCTCAGATTTGGAAATAATTTAAATGTCTGTTAATAGATAAATAGATTCAGAAACTGTTAGCATATGCATGCAATGGAATACTACTCAGCAATAGAGGAAAGAATTATGAACGCATATTATAACATCTATGAATCTCAAAATAATTATGCTGAGAGAAAGAATTGTGAGAAATAGAAAGTTTGGAGGTTCAATTTCAGAATACAGCATGTAGTCTTAATTGGGATATAAGATCCAATCATAGCCATTTTGGGCTTCCCATCCTGTATCTAATCATAGCCATTTTAGCTATAACCCTTCCTTTTGCCTACCCACAATTTAAAAATTAGCCTATTGTGCAGATTGCAACCCCGAGCTCCTTCTATCAGAACAAGGGGCATTGCTGTCTGTGTTAGGGATAAAAATAGGTAGACTGGGGCTGGGGTGGTGGCTCAGTGGTAGAGAGCTTGCCTAGTATGCTGCACTCCCAGTACCACATTAAAACAAACAAACAAATTAACTAAATAAACAAAATAACAGTTAAAAAAATAGACTGTTTTGTACTCTCCTGTAAAAGTGAAGTTTGTCAAGTAACTTTTGAGAATTTACATACCTGATTTCTGCCAGTTCCTGATATTTCTAACAATCCAGACCAAAAAAAAAAAAAAAACAAACCCACAATATTATGTGACTTTGTTGATATGAAATTTAAAATTTTAGGAAATGCTAACTAATGCATAGTGACAGCAGACTGATAATGGGGTGGGACATGCTTAGAGGGACACTTCTATACAAGTGGCATAGAAACATTTAGGGGAGACAAGCATGTTCATTATTTCAATTATAATGACTTCAGTGGTGTATCCTTATATTTAGACTTCCAAATTGTGGGGCTTAGAGTGTAGCCCAGGCCCTGGGTTCATTCCAGCACCCCNGGGACAACAGTGATGGACGGTCTCGGTCTCTCTATCTGGTCCTGCTTAGTTCTGTCAAACCCCCCCCCCCCCGAAGGCTGGGTTTTTAAGTCCTAGTTCAGTTGTGCTTGCAGCTAATAACTGGGTGCACTCTGGGGTCTATGCCCGGGTGCAGACTCTTACATCACTATCTTAAGTCTGTCTAAGTTCTGCAGTTTATCTAAGTTTTGCAGTTTACATTACATCATGTACATAATGCTTACAATAACACACACACTAATTAATATGCTCCACAGTCAAAAATCCTATAACATTTTCTGGTACTCATATCACCTAGGCAGAGTTATCTGTCCTCGAGCACACATCTACCACTGGAACAAAGTAATTCAGACTTTGGGGTTGGCACCAGAAGATCTCAGAAATGACTATCTCCCAAATTAACAAATGAATTACAACTCCACACAGAACACGTGGAATGTAGCCTTTGAATCACCTCTTTAAAAAGCTCCTGTTCAGCCTGGCGTGGTAGTGCACCACCATAATCCCAGCAGCTGGGGAAGCACTTGCTAAGTCAGTCAGTGAGACTTCGTCTTCAAATAAAATATAAAATAGGGCTGGGGTGTGGCTCAGTGGTCAAGTGCCCTGGAGTTCAATCACTGGTAACCCCCCTGCCCCCACCAAAAAAAAAAAAAACCCTGTTCCTGCTAACGGGCAGAATCACTTTGGGACAAGAGTCCCCTGTGTTTCTCCTTTGCTAGCAAAGCAATAAAACTTCTATTTCCCGTTTCTCAAAATCCTGTCCTCCTTACCAGATTGGCATTGGGGACCAGGGACTGAGATTTCAGTAACAGAACCTCATTCAAGACCTGTCAAATCAGAAACTGATTGAGGGCTCATTACTGTGTGTGTGTGTAATATATATATATATATATATAATATATATTAATTAGTTATACATGGACACAATATCTTTATTTTTTTCTTATTTATTTATTTTATATGGTGCTGAGTATCGAACCCAAGGTCTCACACGTTCGAGGTGAGTGCTCTACTGCTGAGCCACAACCCCAGCCCTCATTACTGTTTTTTTTTAATTGTTTTTAGTTGTTGATCGACCTTTATTTAGTGACTTCTATGTGGTGCTGAGAATCGAACCCAGTGCCTCATACATGCTAGGTAAGCACTCTACCAACTGAGCCACAACCCTAGCCCTCTGTTTTAATGATCCTTCTGAGTGATTTTGATGCAGGCTAAAGAACCACTGATATAATAAATGCTGTTAAATCCTACATATCTACTGTCAATCAACCAGTTATAATCAAATTAAGTAGCTTTTAACGTTTAATGGATGACCCTTTCTGGAAACATTTCCAGAAACATTTCCTAGTTCTGAAAGAAAAAGTTCTATCTATTGAGTGGGTTGTATGTGGCATGGAATTTTTCCACTGGACTATGCACACATTTGGGGAGTTACTTTGACTTTTGGTATAATGGAGTGCCAGTTTGACAATCAAAGTGGTTATTTACATGATAGTATCCTATTCTTAGTAACTTGAAGGATTCAAAAAAATCCTCTAGAGTCAACTTCCTTGTATTTAAGAAAGAATTGTACATTGTGAGACTGGTTTATGTTTTACAAATTTGCACAATAAGCTTGGAGTAGAAAGTGGCCATTGTGTTAAGACAAATAAGATAATCTTCATGTGAATTAAAGCTAAGAAACAATTTTCAAGTTCAAAAGTGCCTTTTCACCCGTTTTCTATTACCTGGGGCATCATTTGTTCATTTATCCAAGAGAGTAAGCCAGATCAAGAGCCCAGCTCCCATCTGGGGTGGGGGGTGTTCTGATCTAGAAATAGGTAAATTATACAGTGGTCATGTGACTGCCTGGGGCCTGGAAGTTGAACACCCCAGCTTTGGAAACCATGGAAACTTTAGCTGAGAAGGGAAGGTTGGAGCAATGAAAGTAGCCCCTAATTGAATAGACCCTAGTTGTCTGGACTAAGCCCTGGCACTCTAAGGGAGAGTCTTTGGCCTAGGGCCTTGTGGGCATCGTGGGAGAAGGGTCTGAGGAGTTCCCACAGGAGAGGGGGAACTGATCTCAGGACCAGCAGGACAGAAATACAGGCATACAGGACGGAAAAGAGTTTCAGTGTGAGACAGAGAAAGGCATAGACAGAGGTTTATTTAGGAAGGTAGATACCCATTCAAGGGAGAATGGGGGCTGTCTCAAGAGTGAGAAGCCCTGATTTGGGGTGAGGGTCCAATATTTATAGAAGGGCTGTGTCAGGGGCTGGACTGGAGGTGGATCCAGGGTGGAACTGCACAATTTCATGCCAGTTTTCCCTGCGCTTGCATATTTCCCTCATTTCACAAGGCATGGGCCAAGATTTACAACCATGATTTCTGTATCTCTGTGGCTCGTGGGCATTTCCTTTAAGATTTTCAGTATTTCTTTCTTTATCCTAAATCCCTATCTCAATTATAGAAGCCTCCCAAAATGATGGAGGGTGAATTTCTATCAATTTTTTTAGTAATCAAGGAAATTAATCAGATTGAATTTAATTTAGAAAAAACAAAGAAACATGATATTCCTTGTACCCTAGTGTTACAGAGCAAATCCAAACAGGCTTCTATGAATCTGTTTATATATACAATTCAAATGTTTATATTAAACATTCTCCTTTAATTTCTCTCTCTCTCTCTCTCTCTCTCTCTCTCTCTCTCTCTCCTCTCTCTTGCAAAACTTGGGAAACAATATATTTGAAATAATGATTGTTTACAAATTACAAACCTGTTCAGTTTCCACATCTGTGACAGATATGTCAGTTTTCATGGGAACCACTTTTCTCTTCATCTTTTTCTTTGCTGTGTGATTTTTTTTTTAAACAGTGAGGTATACATTGAAATGGAAACGTATTAACAACAAAACAGGGGAGAAAGGCGGCATTGGAAGGAATTGAGTTGTTTTCCCTTTCCATCCACTACTCCCTGTGTTTCTGGAACTTGAGCACTGAAGGCTGGAGAGTGGGCTGGTCATTAAGTGGGAACTCATGATGAATTCAATGGAATCCTCTAGAGTCATTCACTATTACGACAGGTGTATTTGGTCTACTTCCTTTGAAAATTTCCAAAGTAAACCAAACCATATGCAGATATGACTCATGATGTCTTGTGATGATTCAATTTACAGTTGTTCAATGGTTCAAGTGTTCAACGATAGTGCAGAAGTAATACACATTCGAGTAGAAACTGTACTTCAGATTTTGGATTTTGCTCTTTCCCTAGGCTAGCAATATGCTGTATGATCTGCTCTGGTGATGCCAGGCAGTGGCAGTAAGCCACAGCTCTCAGCCATGTGATCTTGAGGGGACACAACTGACATGCTACAGTATGCCCTGTCACTAGCATTAATATGTGGTTTTGTGTTTCCGTGTTTACAGAACATCCATCTGTGGAGTACAGGAGAGATTCAACACTTCATTATAAAATAGGCTTTGTGTAGGATGATTTCACCAACTGTAGGCTAATGCAAATGTTGGGAACACATTTATGGTAGGTGAGGGTAAGCTGTGATGCTTGGTAGTTGGGTAAATTAAACTTTTTTTGTACCAAGGATTGAACCCAGGGGCGCTTAACCTGAGCCACATCCCCAGCCCTTTTTTCTGTATTTTATTTAGAGACAGGGTCTCACTAAATTGCTTAGGGCTTTCTAAGTTGTGCTGAGACTGGCTTCAAACACAATCCCCCTGCCTCAGCCTCCCATGTTGCTAGGATTACGGCATGCACCACCATGACCAGCTTAAATGTGTTTTTGACTTACAACATTTTAAATTTACAATGGGGTTATGGACACAAACCCCACCATAAATCTCAGAACCCCTCAATAACTTCCTACTTAGAGTAAAATCCAAAATCCTTTCCATGGTATGGTAGTTAGAATAAGCTCTCAAAGAGGTATACTTCTTGCTATTGTGGCCCAATATACAGATTACAAAACTGATCATTTTAATCATTTTTTTAGTGCACAGGTCCATAGTATACGTACCTTCACACTGTTGTGTCACTGTTGCCACCATCAGTCTCCAGAACATCTCATCTCACAGTGAAACTCCATGTCCCCATGCTCCCCTCCTACCCACCGCCCCCCCCATTCTACTTCTGGCTCTTTAACTATCCTAGGTTTCTCATGTAAGTGGGATCACACAGTATTTGACCTTTGTGACTGTCCTCTTTCACTTAGCATAATGTCTTTAAGTTTCATCCATGATGTAGAATGTATCAGAATTTCCTTCCTTTTTAAGATTGAATAATATCTATTGTATGCATATAACAAATTTTGTTTTTCCATTCATCAATTAATTGATGGACATTTATGTTGCTTCCACCTTTTGGCTATTTGATTAGTGTTGCTATGAAATAGGGGTACAAATATCTATCCAAGGCCTGCTCTTGGGTTCCTGTGTGTGTGTGTGTGTATCCAGAATTGGAATTGCTGGATCATATAATGATTCTGTTTAATTTTTTGAAGAGCCATCATACTGATTTCCACAGCAGTTGTACCATTTTTACATTGGCACAAGTAATGGGCTAGGGTTTCAATTTCTCCACTTCTTCACCAACACTTTATTTTCTGTGATTTTGATATAGCCATCCAAATGCATATGAATGGTGTCTCGTTTTCATTGTTATCATGCCTTCGGGATGTAAATCTTCCATTGTTTATAGTTTAGTGTTCAGCCACGATTGTGAGTCTTTTGTATCTTGAGCGTATTAAGCATGGGTAATGGAATAACTGAATGTGATAGCTCCATTATCTGGATCCCCTGTGGGTCTGTTTCTATGTCAGGTTTTTCTTTTGGTTTTTATTCATGTTGTCAGCCAGGTGGTTTTTATTTTTTATTGAATACTGCACCTTATACCTGAAACACATACACTCACACACACACACACACACACACACATACACACAAACCACCGAGCCATATTCCTAGCCCGTTTTACTTTTTATTTAAAATAGGTCTTGTAAGTGGCTTAGGACCTCGCTAAGTTTGCTGAGGCTGGCTTTGAATTTATAATCCGTAGGATTACAGATGAGCGCCACCATGCCCAGCTAATACAGCAATATTCTGAAGCTTAAGATGATGATACCTTCCTCAGAGCAGTAGGGCTAGGGGCATTAGCAGTCCAAACTTGCCCCAATCCAGTTTCAGTGACTGAAATGATCCAAAGCTGGGCTCCTATTTCTGCAGGGATGCATCTGGTTCTCATTCATCCTTCTCCAAGGATAACATTTTTGGGTCTCAAATTTAAAACAAGATTGGAGGAGTGACCAGGTGTCCCAACCTGTTGCATCCCTTAGACTATATTTTTTATCCCGCTACTTCTAAATATTGTCCAGAAGCAGAGTTCCATTTCTTAGCTTCTTAAGACATCACTCTTATAGTTCTCTACAGACAGAAACTAGCCCAAACTCTGGGTATTCTTCACTGGATTTCCATCTTCTCCCCGATCTTGGCCTCATAACTCGATTTCCTTGTTATGCCTCTCATAACTTGTAGTATTTACCCAAATTTTTGGCTCACCCTTGGTGGATATGTAGTCCAAATTAGCTAGTAACCATTTCCTCCAATTTCTTCTTTTTCATAGATTTAGATGTAGCTATTCTGAATTTTTACCATATCCAAGACATTCATCTTTTCCCTTACTATTGTCAATTTACCTTAGAGGCTAATAGAAGATAGTTAAAAAGAGTGTATAGATCCAAATACCACCATTCCTTTCCTGTCTTGTCACTTTTCTCTGGTTACAGGATAAAGGATTAACATCCACCATCTCTGATATTGGTGAATAAGAGCATTAAGAAGGGCTGGGGTTGTAGCTCAGTGATGGAGTGCTTGCCTAGCATGTGTGAGGCACTTGGTTTGATTCTCAGCACCACATAAAAATAAATAGATAAAATAAAGATATTGTGCCCTTCTAAAACTTGAAAAAAATAGAAAATATTTTTTTAAAAAGCATTAAGAAGCACCTTACAATCAAAGGCATAGATGATATACAGAAGACAAAGTAAAAATTGCAAAACAAGTGATGAGCTTTACAATTGAATTGTAATCTTAGACATGAAAATGGAAATAATAACAAGATATGTTTTTGCATCTGTAAATTTGAACACTTTTTTTTGAAAACACAAAGTTCAATGCAAATGACGTCATGAGAAAGATTAGTTGTTAATGGCATTGTAAGTTGGTAGAACTGAATACAATTTAACAATATGCATCAAGGGTGATAGAAATGTAAACAACTCTTCCCCTATTCCACATAGTCCTATGGGTGAATTTTGGGAAAAATAATTTGATAGAAAGAGAACATTAGTTCATTAGAGGTATTTTATAATAAAATGTATCCAGAAAAAAAAAATGTGTATGTCTTAAATGTTCAACTCCAGAGAGCTGATCAAGTCAACAATGCCTGCATGATGGCATTACACAATCTTTGAAGATAAAACATCAGAAGAAAAGAACTTATGGAGGAACACTAAATTAAAAAGAGAAGACAAATTATATTTTTTATGTGTTTGTTGAAAAAAAATCAAATTAAAGTAGGATACAAATCTGAGAGTCCATCATCTGTGATTACAGCCCCCTGAGAATGGTGCATATGGACCTGGGAGCGAAAGTTGTTTCTTGCAGAAGCTGGAGAGAGATGTCCTCAGAGAATGAGCCATTTGGAGGCTGGGGCTATAGCTCAGTGGCGTGCACAAGGCCCTGGGTTCGATCCCTAGCACCACAAGAAAAAAAAAAATCACAATAGAAAGTAAGCCAATTTTGCTTTGCCAATACTTTCTAGACCCTCATGGTTGTAGCAATCCAGAGCATGGGGCTAGCCTGGCTTAGGGCCAAGGACAAGTAATTCAACATTGTTCTCCAAAAGAAAGACAGACAGACACATTTTTAATTTCCTGGAGCAAGCAAAGGTAGGAACAGGCTGGGAGAGGAAGGGTGAGATCAGAAGGAAAGGTAGGCAGAAGCATGGGAGGCGCGCGGCGGGGGTGGTGGTTCAAGAAAAGAAATGACCTACGAGAATGTTCTAAGAACAACCATGAAGCAGAAATTCAGGTGGAAGTTGGGGTTGTGGGGGAAATGTGCCTAGAAAATCAGCAAATTTGGAACAACCAAGAGGCTGACCTTTGGGTTATAGCTAAAGATTAGAAGATAAAAAGAAGAACAGAAAATAGCTACTTTGTTAAAGTCATAAAATATAACTGAAAGTTTAAAGTTTAATTTGTATTTTTTTTTAGGGACAAAACCATTCTCTTGCTTAGAAAGGCTTTAGAGAAACTTTAGCAACCGGAAGTGTCAAGTGTTCACTCAAAATTCTTTTCTTCCATGAAGTTCTTTGCCTTTCTCTGACTTTTCAGCCTTTGGTTTTTCCTTATGTATCTTTCAATGCTTTTATCTCGTTCTCTCTAGCACACACCATCCACTCAAATCAGCAAACAAGTGTACAGAAAGCTCAGAAATAAAACCTAAGTATCTATTCTACACTTAAATGACAATGTTTTTATTTCAGAGGAGGAAGTGTGATTTACGTGGTGGCATAATTGACTCTTCATGTGGAGGAAAACAAAGCCAGACTCTACTTCATGTTCTGGTCAAAAAATAAATTCAAAAGGGATCAAAGATGCAAACATTGAAGGAAAAAAAAAAGCTTTTTAAAGATAATGGTGGAGATTATTTGTAAAACGTTAAGAGTGAAGGTGGAGATCATCTGAATCAAGGTAGGAAATTCAAAACCATAACAATGGATTATATGGAAAAATAAACTACAGACAAGAGTCACCAGGTGGTGATGGACAAGAGAAAAGCATTTTTGCACATGTTAGAAACAAAGGATTCACAGTCTTAGTTTGACAAGTCCTCTCAAATTGATAAGGAAAAGACCTACAATGTATGAAAGCTATTGGGAGGAAAAACCCCACCCTCATACCACTCCTCAAGAGTTCTCTGAGAACCATAGCTGAGTGTCCTGTAATCCAGTTGAGTTTGAACACCATCTACCTGGAGTTAAGAGTCAGACATACGGGTTCAGGGCTCAGTCCTATGGGATGTGACTCCACCTTCAGATGGAGATTGCAAGCCCCAGGCTGTGACCTGTGTTTCTGACTGACAACTCTAAGTTGGGAGGTCCCACTAACCTATCCTTGGTTTGATTACGTTTGCTAGGATGTCCTGCAGAGCTCTGGGGAAACTTACCTGTGATTGGAATTTGTTCCCTCGCCCCCATAAAAAAGCAAGTGCTGGAAACTTCTCAAAGCTTTGGGAGGTGGGGCCTAATGAGAGGTGATTAGGCCATGAGGGTGGAGGAAAAAGATTAATGCTACTTTAAAAGAAATGAGTTCTTTCTCTCTTGTTCTCTCTTCCCACACTCCTCCTTTTCCCTCTCTGTCTCTCCGTCTGCCCTTCTGTCATGGGATGAAGTGGCAAAAAGACTCTTGACAGCTGCCAGCCTCTTGATCTTGGACTTCCTAGCCTCCAGGTCTGTGAGTCCACACATTTCTGTTCATTATAAATAATCTAGTTTAACTGGCTCTGGAGGTGCACACCTGTGATCCCAGTTCCTAGGGAGGCTGAGGTGGGAAGCTCAAAAATTCAAAGCCAGCTTCAGCAACTTAGTCACAGTCTCAAAATTAAAAAAAGAAAAAGAAGGTCTGGGAATGCAGCTCAGTGGTGGAGTGCCCATGGATTAATCCCCAGTACTTCAAAAACGAAAATTAAATTTAAAAAATACCCAGTTTGTGGTATTGTTATAGCAGTACAAAACTGGTGAAGGTATTCATGTTTTCTTAGGCCAAATATAAAGAATATTACAAAGGATTCAGAGGCGGGCTGGGGATATGGCTCAGAGGAAGGGCACTTGCATGAGGTCCTGGGTTCAATGCCCAGTACTACCAACCAATCAACAAACAGAAACAGATGAACAGCTAGATGAAGAGATGTCTTAGGGCAAAGACATCCCTTCGCGGGAAGGTTCTGCCATCCACCAGACACCTCCATGCCTTCAGCAAACTGGAAGCTCTCTGTAGGAACCCTGTCTTTTGAGGGTTTTATAGAGGCTTCCTTATGTAGGTGTGATTGATTATATCTTTGGCCATTAGTGGTCAACTCAATTTTCAGCCCCTCTCCCCTCCCTGGAGGTAGAAGTGAGGCTAAAAGTTCTCTTTACCCACAAGGATGGTTCCCCTGGTGACTGGTCCCTATCCTGAGGGTATCTAGGAGCCCACCAAGAGCCACCTCCTTAGTACAGAAGATGCTCTTTCTCCCAGGAAATTAGAAAAGTCTTAGGAACTCTTTGCCAGGAATTAGCGTCAAAGATCAATATTAGAACTAAAAGATTCTCCTAGCTACAAAGGTTTTAGGAACTGTCTGAGGACCCAGGGGCAGAGAACAAATATACTTTCCTCCTTATACCATGATATCACATGCACACCCAATAGAAAAATGGGCAAGGGATGCAATGCTCTGTTTGTTCCCCTGATCTAGTCCTCCTTTTCCTGCATCTGTGCTTTTGCAAACTGCAGCACCTGGATCCCTAAGGGCTGGCTTCCCCATTAGTTTGGCCAACGGGGGAACCAGCAGGAAATCAGAGGGCTGAGGACAGACAAGCCAGGATTTTTCCTTGTCTGGTGATGTGCTTCCAGAAGAAGCTAAGTGCATCCACCTCAAGGGCTCCTAAGGGACAGCTTTTCCTCACAGTTCCAGTACTCCTGCACTTGGTGGAAAACACCAGGACTCCACTCCATATTGCCCCAGCAGCCCTGGGAACCCTGCCCACAGCTCTGTAAATAGTTCCTTCATTTGAATAATCTGGGGGTGAATTCCGGTTTCTGCTGGGATCCTAACAGATGGGGAAATTCAAACCATCAAAAATATAAACATAACTTTGACCTTATTTGCACCCAGAGGAATTCAGATTTAAGTAACAAGGGTAGAACTTCTCATCTCTCATTTGGGCCAAAAGTCAGAGAATTAATGAGAATATGAGGAAATGAGGATTCTTACTTATTCACTGCTGGTAAATGTATGACTTATTATATGTAGACTTTTGGGGAAGTAATTTGCCAATATCTACAAAATTAAAGAATGCACAGATTCTCTGACTCATTTGGAGTCAATTTATCCTACAGAAAACAAAAGATCTAGGAAATAAGGCGCAATGAACTGCATGATTGTTGAAGAAACTTTATGGGCTCAAAAAAATGGACTTAACCTGAAGTAGACTAATGCAGGGATTGTTGACTATATTATGATATAGCCATGCAATCCAATATTAGGCAGCTACTAAACCAAAATGGCTTGTATTTATTGACTTGGAGGGACATTATGAAATCAGTAAATTGCAGAGCATTGAGTAAAGTCTACATGGTAGAGATTGCTCAATGTCCCAAGATCCATTCTTTTTCTTTCCCTTTGGTAATAGAATCTCCAAATAGAGCCAATCAGATACATGACTAACTATTTCCAAGAAACCCTTGCAGTTAATTGTGTACATGATTTGAAATTGTAGCCAAAGGGAAGTGATTACAGGTGATCTATTAGAGGAAGGAATGTCCTCCCCCTCCCTCCTCCCCTCCCTCTCTCCTTCTCCTCTCTCCCTTCTCCCCTCTCCCCTCCTCCCTCTCCTCACTCTTCCCTCTTCCTGTTGACTGGAACACATACATGGTGTGAACTACCCTGGGAAACATGGATGGAGCAACCCTCAAGGATGGTAAAAGTGCAAGATGGAAGGAGCTGGGGTTCTACGATGACCTCAGAGAATGAAATCCCCTTGCCAGTTTGGGTCACCCACCTTGGGACTATTATGTAAAAGAGAAGTAAATTTCCATCTCATTTAAGCCACAAATATGTTGGTCTATTTCAGGAGGAAAATCTGAATCCCAATGTGAATGATTTATTTTTAGAAAGAGAAATAGTAAAACCCTTGCATACATTTGCATACGGAACTTAAAGATGTGGAAAAATACATCCAACCGGTTCACTTTGGTTCCTGGTGAGGGGCTTGGAATGAAGTTGGGGATAATGAACTTTTTCTACATTGGAGGACATAATACCCTTTCATTTGTGTCCTAGGAAGGCTTTTTTACTTTTTTTTTTTTTTTAAACTTGGAATTGAACCCAGGGGCACTTTAACCACTGAACCACATCCCCAGCCCCTTTTTGTATTTTATTAGAGACAGGGTCTCACTGAGTTGCTTAGGGCCTCACTAAGTTGCTGAGGCTGGCTTTGAACTTGAGATCTTCCTGCCTCAGCAGCTCAAGTCACTGGGATTGTAGATGTGCGCCACTGTGCCTGTTCTAGGCAGACTTTTTAATGTTGCAAGGAGAGACTCACTCAAGTCAAATAAAAAGGAGTTTACTGTAAGGACACAGAGAAGTCACACAGACTCCAAAACCAGGACCATCTTCTTAGCACATCTGCTGCTTGCCCACAATTCAGAAATAGTCATCCTTGGCAATGTCCATGTCAGTGGTTCTCAAAGTGTGGATCCCCACCCCCAGCAGCGGAATAATCTGGGAGAAGGTTAGAAATGAGAATTCTTGGGTTCCACCCCCTGTCCAGCAGTCTTTACTTAACAAACCCTTCATGTGATTCTCATGAATACTAATGTTAGAGGAAACACTAGTGTAGAGATATTCAGCTCCAATGCTTACACTTAATTGGCAATAGGAATTCTTGCATCAAAGAGAGAAAGATTCCTAATAGGCTCTGTTTGTTTGTTTCGTTTTAGCCAGGTCATACAAATTAGAGGTCATTCATCCCTAGACGGATTAAAGCAAGGGTCCATCCTTAATTGCACTCAGTCTTTGCAAGGAAGCAGGATCACAACTTTCAGAGAATGCCATTTTTGTGTGTGTGTGGTTGCTATTATACCCACACATTCATAGATTTAAAAAGAATGCAAGTATGGATGGCCCTTGTATAATTTTCCACTTTGATTAGTGATATAAAATTTTAAACTGGGCACAGTTGGGCACGCATGTAATCCCAGCAGTTAGGGAGGCTGAGACAGGAGGATCACCAGCTCAAAGCCAGCCTCAGCAATGGCAAGGCACTAAGCAACTCAGTGAGACCCTGTCTCTAAATAAAATACAAAATTAGGCTGGGGATGTGCCTCAGTGGTCGAGTATCCTGAGTTCAATACCTGGTACTCCCCCCAAAATAAAAAAATTAAAAAAGATTACATACCAGCACACTATCATTATATATTGTACTTAAATTATTATGGTTTTTAAGCTAATTCAATAACATCCTTTTTAAACCAAAACAATACCTTTTTTTTTAAAATAAAGGGAGAGTATGTAGCAAGAATCAGACAAGCTGGTTAAAGGGTTAGTACTGGGGAGGCACTATGTTGTGATAGGAAAGTTGTGGGGTACGGAGAGGACAGAGAAAGTGTTTGAGGAGCCATATTGAGCGGGGCAATGGCAAGATTTTTGGGAAAAGACCAAGGCCATTGTCAGGAGCCAGGGAAAACTAACAAGGGTTGGGGCTGTCTCTTCCATAGGAGTCACTTAAAAGGTCTGCTAGAAGGTATCTGAAGGAACCATGAGACCTCTGATAACCCATGGGTTAAATTCACACACACAAACACACACAGGCTTTAGGACTTATATAACTTACTTCAAAAGGAGAAGAGGAGGAAGAAGAGGAGGAATCAGAAGTAGTATGTTTTTACAGATTTAATTAAATTTTTTTCCCCAGAAAAATTATGGGACATAATTTTTGGGGGGTTGGGGAGGGAGGATGGAGACTTAATGGGAGATCATTTTGCACAAACTGGGAGCTTATTGTATTCAAGCATTAATGGAGCACTGTGAAAATGAGAAGGGGAGTCAGGTTTATTTGCTGGGGCAGGTTCAGGACCCAAGGCAACTCTACTAGGTTAGCACAGTAGAACCAGTGCTCCGAATGGGGTTGCTTTGATTTGCATTTCTTTGATTACTTGCAATTCTGATCCTTCTTATATATTTCTGTTTACTATTAATTCTCCTAATGCAAATTGTCTGTTTTCTTTATCCATTTATTCATTGTCCCCACCCCACTCCCACTTATTTATTTATTTATTTTGTGTGGTGCTAAGGATTGAACCCAGGGCCTCACATAGGCTAGGAAAATTCTATACCACTGAGTTATACTCCTCTCTCTCTCCTCATCTTCTTCTTCTTCCTCCTCTTCCTTCATAATTAAACTTTTCTATTAACCCCTTATCATATCTGTGATAAATATTTTATTTAATAGCTTTCTAAGTTTTAATTGTTAAGATGTTAAAATGAAGGTTTTTACATATTTTAATGCCTGCTTTGGAATAATTTTCTATTGCTTTTAGAGTTGAGAAACTTATCAGTCCTTCACAGATCTGATAAATACACCATTCTTATTTCATGTCAATTTTATGTAATGTGATTTTTATATTTAACACTTCAATCCATCTGGAGTTTCATTTTGCAGTATGTTGTTGATAAGGATCTGATTTAATTTCCTCTCCAATTACTAATTATTCCAACACCTTTCAAAGAAAAGTGTCCTCACCCTAGAGTTTTATAAAGCTCACAGTATCATATAATGAGTTTATTTAACTGAGTCTATTTCTGGATTCTCCATTTTGTTCAGTGTTGTACGTTGTTTACCCTTTTTCCTTTCCTCTTGCCTAATCTATATTATATTCCTTCCCATTTTTGTTAGAGAACTTGCCTATTTATAATAGTAATTATCCAGAGACCTTAGGGGAGAGTAGTTATAGTAGTTTGGATGTTTTAGAGGCAAAACTTTAATAGATAATAAATCCATATTATCCAATATGTACATTTAATAGACAAAATTACCGAGTTTTGATTAATATAAATGTTATGCATCTCCTTGTAAAGTTTTTGTTAACAGTTTTATTGAGATACATTTTCCCTAGCATAAGGTTGACCCATTTTATATGTACAACTCAATGACTTTTATTATATTCATAGATATGTACAACTATGGCCACGGTTAATTCTAGAACATTTCTTTTTTTTAAAATTATTTTTAGTTATAACAATATCTTTATTTATTTTTTATTTTTATATGGTTCTGAGGATTGAACCCAGTGCCTCATGAATGGTAGGCCAGCACTCTACCTCTGAGCCACAACCCCAGCCCCTCTAGAACATTTCATTATCCCCCAAAATAAACATGACCCTAAGGCATTGCCCACCCTCACTCTCTAAATCCCCCATTTCCTCAGTCCTTGGCATCCGCCAGCTTTCCTCTGTCTGCTTATTTCTGGACATTTTATATAAATGCATTCATGGACTTTGTGGTCCTTTGTGGCTAGCTTCTTAGTAGCATACTGTTTTCAAGGATCATCTGTGTCAGCACAGATGTATCAGCACATCATTTTTTCTAACTGCCGAATAAATTTTCATTCTGTAGATATACCACATGTTATTTATTCATTCATCACTTGAACATTTTTTTCCTACTCTTTTTCTATCATGAATCTCCTGTGAACATTTGTGTAAAAGTTTTCCCATGGATACATTTTCTTTAATTATACACCTAGAAGTAGAATTGCTGGATCATATTATAAAGTTCAAAAAATACACAATTGTACCAGGTGCATTGGTGCACAACCATAATCCCATGTACTTGAGAAGCAGAGGCAGGAGGATCGTAAATTGGAGGTTAGCCCGGGAAACACACAAGACCTTGTATAAAAACAAACAGAACAAAAACAAAAAAACCCAAATCCAGAATTGTATAAGGGAATAGTCACCTATAACATCCTCCAACACCTCCTGCCACCAAATGACCCAAATATTTTAATATTGTAGATCATATTCTTTTTTCTAAGCATACACATCATATACCTATTTTCTTCTTTGTTTTACTATTCTTTTTCCTTCCTTTAAAAATATTCTTCTTCCTCCTTCCCCTCCCCTCCACTCTTCCTTCTTCTTTGCTCCTCTTTCCTGTCTCTGTTTTCTTCAATAAGATACAGGAAGGGATCCTACAGAGGAAAGACCACAGCCCAGGGGCACGGGCTCCTCTGCAGACCATCCATTCTTGTAGTCTAGTTTCTGTCTGCTGAGAGCAGAAGCCCTTGGAACAGAGAAGAGTGTAAAAGGGACAATGTGGACATTGCCCTCCCTCACCACCTCACCCTGTACCTCAGTGGGTATTGACCACCACACCAGGCAAAATCATTACATGTAACAGAAGAGAGATTTATTCATGGATATCTCCAAACCCCCCTCCCTATCCCTGCCAAGAGCAGGTTAGGGTGAGGAGTGAGGCTTGCCAAGTTACCAAGAGAAATAGAACTGTTGCATGTTTATCATGGTCAATCAGGTCTTTACATTTATTCTATAGTGATCTTTCTTACTAATCCTAAAGGCTTTTAATCGACTCTCTTGAGCTTTCTAATAATACCTTTAGACAAACAACACCTACTCTTCCTTTCCTATATTTTACCTCAGTTACTTTGCTTTGCGAGAACGATTCTCAATTTCATCAGATTTATAACATTTATGTAACGGCACCTCTACTAATCTAAAATGAAATTTATAGTTAATATAAACCACCTAATCTCATGATTTTCAAATCATCGGTATTGTGCCATAATGTAATATGAACTTAAGGAGGACTTAAGGAAGAAGTATTCAATGATAAGCTAGTATTATTTCAATATGTAAGTACTTCATATACAACCACACTAATAGCTGTAATGAGGCTTCCCAATACTTTTGTCTATGTACAGTGCCACTGGGACTGTGACAACACAAATTTAGGTTGATGCAAGAGTGATGTATAGCTGGGATTGGTGATACTTAGCAATTTAGTGAGACCCAGTCTCAAAATAAAAAAAAAATACAAAGAGCTGGGGGTGTGGCTCAGTAGTAAAGCACTCTGGGTTCAATCCCTAGTTACAAAAAAAAAAAAAAAAAGTGATGTATTCAGGTGTTCTTAAATATGTATAGTGATTGTGACAAGGTTTTTCTAACTGGTTAACAACTCTAAAAAATGTTTGGAAAAAACAGTGTAATATCTTCTCAAATTATGTCCCAATATTCGTTCTTATGAAAATTTCAGTGTTGCTGGGCTTGGTGGCGCACACCTGTAATCCCAGCCGCTCAGGAGTCTGAGGCAGGAGGATCATGAGTTCAAAGCCAGCATCAGCAATTTAGCGAGGCACTGAACAACTCAGCGAGACCCTGGCTCTAGATAAAATATTTTAAAAGGGTTGGGTATGTGGCTCAGTGGTTAAGTGCCTCTGGGTTCAATCCCCAGTACCAAAGAGAGAGAGAGAGAGAGAGAGAGAGAGAGAGAGAGAGAGAGAGAATTTCAGTGTACATTAAATTCTTGCAAAACATGCCTTATGTTTGCATGCAAAACAGAGCATGACTTAGAAATTATATGGAATGTGAACAGTTTCTCAACTTGTAGAAATGTCTCTTGCACTGCAGATAGCTAGCTTCTTTGACTCCTATTTCGATGAATGCCTTTACCATATTCTTTAGCATCATGATAAGCAAATACGCTTGTCCAATACATTTGTTCACATGTGTGCATCCCCTAGGATGTATGTGTGTATTTCTGAGACCCAGTGGTGACTCCAGAATGATCCTCCACTATAAATGATGTTGAGTAATACATGTTACCAGGCACTGTATTGAAATGCTGAGTTTACCACATATAATGTTCTTTCTTGGTTTCTAATGAATAATATCAATTGGGTTAAGGAAGTTTTCTACTGTTAGTTTCTATTCATTTTTTGTTTTGTTTTCAAAAGGTGAGCTTTAATTTTTTTAATACCTGTCTAACACTGAGACAGTGCTGAAGTTATTATACTCCTTGATTAATAGAATTATTTATATGTTAGATTTTCTAATATGTATCACATATTAATGTAAATTACAATGAGTTAAAATATCTAGAACATAAACAGTTCTATTTATATTTAACATTTTTATTTAATATTCTTCATATGTATTCTATTTTAATCTACTTTTTGAGGAATAATTAGCATACAGTAGAATCCATTCATTTAAAGTATATGCTTCAATAATTTTTGACAAATTTACATACCATGTAATCACTATAGTCAAGATATAGGACACATCCATCAGTCCCTTTTATATGTCAATTCCCCTGTCTGGGTATCCCCAGGCAACAATGAATCCACTTCTTGCAACTATAGATGAAATTGATTCTCTTAGAGTTTCTTATAAATGGAATCATATAGTATGTACTCTTTAGTCTTTTTTTTTTTTTTTAGCACATTTGTGAAATTCATAGATGTTGTTTGTATATTGATAGTTTATTCCTGCTAGTCTGGAAAGGTACCTTAGTGGTAAGAGTGTTTACTTAGCATGTTCAGGGCCTTGGGGTCTATCCCCAGCACTTGGGGGAAAAGAAAGAAGAGGGTTTTTAAATTATTATTTTTTTCTTTACCACTGATTAGTATTTCCATTATAAGAATATATTATATTTTTTAATCAGATGGGCATTTGGTTCATTTCCAGCTTGAATAAAGCCATTATGAACATTCATATGAAAATCATTTCATGAATGAAGAGATTTCAGTTACCTAGGAGCAGAATGGCTGGCTCCTGTGTTGTACTAGTTAATGTGGTACGGAACCTCCCAACTGTTTTTTAAAATAACTGTACCATTAAACATTCCCTCTGTGAGACCTAATTGACATTTTCAAGAAGGTCACCACCCCCAAGATAGAGCCTGGTCTCCCCCTCCAGTCTTTGCTTTTCTATGGATGGTGCCTAAGTTAGAGGAAGGAGAGAGAGAGATATGGACCCACAAGTTGAGCATGTGCATTGAGCCAGCAGCCCCCATTTGGGGGCATGTCCTGGGCAGGCACTGGCTTCTGTCCCTTTTATACCTAGGGACATTGGCTTCAAATTCTCACCTTGGGGTATGATTCAGCAAGTGCCAAACAAAGAAAAATACTCAAAGATGGAAAGAGGAAGTGGATAGGAAGGGCCCACTGTCACGTGGGTGAATGACCCTTGGTGCTTGTCTTGTACAGGATGGGAATTCTCAGCCACTGTTTTCAATATTGGTCAGAGAAAGGTGCCTTGAGGCTTGGTCCCTTCCCTTCCCCCAGCCCTTCGCCACACATCCCGACCAAAGAGGAACCAGAAGTTCTGCTGTCAAAAGGGGAAGCCAAGAGGTGGTATCTCTTCCCCGGCTGAGAAAGTTCATAGAGAACTAGGTTTGAAGCAGCGCAATCTCACGTAGCCAGCCTCACCCACTCTCCGGGGTCTGGGGCTTCCAGCTGGTGGGCAAGTGGGCCAGGGCAGGTGGGTGCATTACTTCATTACAGTCCTGCTGGGGCATTTGTGGGCAGCTTGGGCTCTGTCCTACTAGGTCATCCCCTCGCATTTTGGTGGCCCCCCTTCAGAAAGACTTGTTGCCTCAGCTGCAGAAAGAGCTGCCAGCAGTCTTCCATTGTCATCCCCTTCAGGACATACAGGGGATGAACACATTTCTATTAGAATAATGAGAAAAAAAAAAAGGGAGAAATCTAAAAGGAAGAACACATGGCTTCCTTTCAAGGAGCCAATGAGTCCTGGAGTGTGCTGTGTTTTGTGTTCAGAGGTTTGAGAGGCACAGTGGATAAGGGTGTCACTGAGAAACGCACTAAAAAGAAAGGATGTGGAAACAACCTGAATGTCCAACACCAGGGGACTGGTGAAATGATAGCACAGCCATATAATAGGACATGATGCGGTCACTAAATACCATGCTGAAGGCATTGCAGACTCATGAAGCACTGAAAGCAAGCAGTTCAACAGTAGGTATAATGTCATCCTATTCTCCTCGTGTAGAATGGAGGTGGGGATGATGGTGCCTACCTTGCAGGGGTGGTACAGGAGGGAACTGATTAATGTATGCCAAGTGCTCAGCAGAGCCTGGAACACTAGACTCTCTACCTCCCCGGCATGACGGTCATCATCACTGCTTCATTTAGGTACTCAGGTCCACTGTTCTGACCTCTGAGGGTCAGATGTGTTTTGCGATTCAAAATTGTTCAGATTTTACAAAGCTGTATGATTATGGAATACTCTCAGTGTGTCTGAAGCAGCAACTCACCATGAAACTTATTCATTTTCTTCAGCAAAACCTGTGAATACTTACATCAAGTGGGATAACGAAAGACTACAAATAGTGTCATGTCTGTTTGGATGGGGTTGTGCAGCCAGACAGATCTGCTAAACTCTTAAAAACAAAAGGAAGGCAACCTCCCAGTTCTAGAGGGTTTTACCTGCTGGAATTGTGAATGTAGGACTGTGGATCTGTGTACATACAAACTTAGAGAAAACCTGGAAGCATTGTATTGTCATGGTGCTACTGCTAACTCATGAGATTGCAGCTTATCTTATTTACTTTGTTGCAGACTTTTGATTTTGCTAGATTTTAATTTTTTCTGCAGCAAGTATTTGTTATTTTAAATTATGCCTCAATTTCTTAAATCTTCATCCACTCAGATAACATAACCTGACTTTAACAACTCCATGGGCATCAAAAATATCAGAGTCAGTCACAACTCTTGAGCTTTTAAGGAAGTATTTTTCTGGGGAAGCAGGGAACAGTAAAAGAGATGGAGTGGGTTCTCAAGTACTTTCGTTTTTAAGCCCATCCCAGCCAACAGGGTCAATATCACGAGTATCCATCCCCCTAGAATCTTCATTCCTCACTGGCAGCTTGCCCTAACCCTACTCTCTCCTGCTTAGAATGTTTTGATTTTTATATTAAAAAATTAAAATAACAAGAACAAAACCAACAAACTGGAAAAGAAATAGTGAGTGTGAGGGTAAAATGGGAGGGCTCTGTGTGGCCAGGGAATGAAGGAAAAGGGTAGCACCGAGGCAGAGTCCTTCCCACCCCGCAGAGAGGGGTCGTGGGAGAAGAGGAGCAGGTGAAAGGCCAGAGGTGAAGAAGCAGAGAGGAGTGGACTCCTGCAAGAGCCAAGAAGGAGACGGAGTTGGGCAAAGCTGTGGTCAGATGTGGCAAGGAGGGATGGCTGAGAAGGGAAGTGTCACTGCCCAAAGACCGCAGGACCCCTGCTGAGTTGCAGAAGGCTCTTGCCTGCTGCTCAGGCACTAGAACAGTTCAAGGAGGACCATTAGAAAGATTTAAAACACATCTCTATCATCTGTACATGGATATTACATATTTTGCAGCATCAACCTTGATGCATGGGGATTAGCTGATTGTGAAGGACTCCACTCCCACAGGAGACTTGGAGGAGAGAGTGCCCTCGGGTCAATGGAAGTCACAGAAGAAGGTGGGGTGGGTTGGACTTGTAGAAAATCCTAAATAAAGTTATTTTTTTTTGGGGGGGGGAACGGGACTGGAACTCAGGGGCACTTAACCACTGAGCCACATCCCCAGCCCTTTTAATATTTTATTTAGAGTTGCTCAGAGCCTTGCTCTATAGCTGAGGCTGGCTCTGAACCCACAATCTTCCTGCCTCAGCTTCCTGAGCTGCTGGGATTATAGACATGCTGCCACCACAGCGGGCAAAAAGGGAGTTTTGATCAGGCGAGTCAAGTGCATGTTCAGGACACTGGGAGGAAACAAATGCTAGGTGAGGAGGACATTGTGTGCCCATGGGGTTCACAGCCCAGGCTGCTTGCTTGGAGCCCTGGTGTCAGGAGCCAGAGGAGTGAGAGCTGGAGAGAAAGAAAACTCCTCAGAGAAGGCTCCCGGAGGCCACAGCTCCCTCGCAGCTCAGAGGAGTCTCGCCCAGGCCAAGCCCTCGGCTATCCAGGAGAGAAAGCTGTAATACCCATTACTGAGCGAAGGATGGTTCATGTGGGAATCCAGGCCTGTCTGAATAGCCAGTCCCTGGAGGCCTTGACCTTCCGAGGAGAAAGACTGCATAAAGGCCAGAGCAGCCCCAATGTAAGTGTGTGTGGGGGAGAGCGGTGTGTGGGGTCGGGAGGGCAGGGCGGTGTGTGAGGAGTGACAGGAGAGAACTTCTTACTCTAGGCCAAGCAGAGCCCTGAACCGAGGTGCTCTACATCTAACACAGAAATCTTTTCTGCATGCAGATAGAATTACCTCCATTTTATCAATTCTGAGGATAAAAGATTTTTTTCATGAGAAAAGTTAAAGAGGAAAGTTATCCATTATCTCAGCTTTACATATTTATATTTTCTTCCAATCTCTTTTTCTGTACTCAATATAATTATATATATATATATATATATATATATATATATATCTGATGATGATGATGATGATGATGATAATTATAATTATTAACATTTGAGGTCAGCAGAGCCAAACAACTATTCTAAACTCTTTATAGATACTGACCTATGCAATTTTCAGAATTCTTTGGTCCTCATCATTACTTGTTTATCCTAGAATCTGAATATAAGAAGCTACCTTATTAGTAGTAAATATGATTTAAATGTTTTTATTTGATAGATCCATTTATAAACTGTATATTTATTCAATATATCAATATTCCAGAGTGTTTAAAAAAAACTGCCTAGGAGCTGCACCCCAAGATTGAAGGTAAACAGACATTTCTCCAGTTCTGCCTCTTCTAGCCCTCTGTTCAGGCATCTCTTCATTTATTCAGCCAACATTTTCTGAGCATCTACTATGTGTCAGGCCTGAGTCAGGGAGTGGGGATTCAGTGACACATAAGGCATGCAGCCTGGGCCCCCAGCAGCTCAGTGTCATAGAGAGACAGGCGACAGAATTAACCAGATCGTGGACAAGGGGAAGGCAGATGAAGATGGGAGAGAGAGGAACTGGGAGAGCTGCCAACACAGAAGACCTTTGACCTGAGTCCTGGGGAAAGGAGGGAGGGCAACCCAGCACGGGGAGCAGCATGTGCAGGGGCACATTCAAGGGGACTATAAATACATCTCAAGCAGACAGTGGTTTTTGGTGGTGGGAGGGGACTAGAGATTGCGATGGGGAAGGGAAGGGGAACAGCACTGAGTAGCTAAAGATTCAAGTGGATCATGGGGACTCATTGAGGGAGTTTAAATAGGTAGAGGTCAGGCAGGTTTATGTCTTGGAAAGATCATTCTGGTGGAGCAAAGATGGGAGGGACCAAGACTTGAAGCAGGAAGACTGATGAGGATCCAGAGAAAAGAACATGGTGACCTGAATTGGGACATGGGGTCCCAGGGATGGGTAAAAGGGAATGCCGTCCCTTTGTTCAGATGCAGCAAGAAAGTCATATCCATTGGATATTGTCTTAGCCCATTCCTGCTGCTATAACAAAATGCCATAGACTGGATAATTTATAAAAAATAGAAATTTATTTTTTCACAGTTCTGGAGGCTGGGAAGTCCAAGATCAAAGTGCCGGCAGATTCAGTGTTTGTGAGGGCTGCTCTCTACTTTCAAGATGGTATGTTGAATGCTGTTTCCTCACATGCAGAAATGAAGGAGGGCAAAAAAAGAACTGAACACTGGGTGAAGCATCTTTATAAAGACCTTAGTCCCATTCACAGGGGTTCCACCCTCATGACTTAATCACTTCCCCAAATCTCCACCTCTTTAATTCATACACATTGGTGATTAAGTTTCAACACCTGAAATTTGAAGGGGATATAAATATTTAACCTTAGTAGCTATGGAGGCTGGATCTAGGTACTAAAGGAGGAGAAGGAAGGGAAGATGATCCAGGCTTTTGGTTTGACCAATGGGTGGACAGTAGGTGGGTGGCAGTATTCTACACCAAGATGGGGACTATCGGAACTAGTTTGTAGATTTTAGTTTTATAAATGTTAAATTTTAAGTATCTAGTCAGCAGTTGGAGATATTTCTCTGAAATTTATGATAGAAAGTCAATTAGGATGATGGAATTTGGAGTCAATAGCATCTGCATAGTAATTAAACATGAACTGTCTAGAAGAGATGACAGTGAACAGAGTGAGAGACAAACAGACCTGGGATGAAACTGTGGGAAGTAGGCAGCAGAAGATGGTCCACAGAGACAGAATGAGCCTGGAGAGATTGGAAAAAAAAACAGGAGAGGGGCTGGGATTGTGGCTCAGCAGTAGAGCGCTTGCCTAGCATGCTCAGGGTCCACATAAAAATAAATGAAATAAAGGTTTTGGGTCCAACTACAACTAAAAAAAATAAATATTAAAAAAAAAAAAAAACCAAACCAGGAGAGACGGTAGATAGTCCAGAAGTCAGACGGAGAGAGAGATACCAAAAGTAACGGATGAACAGAGTAATACCACTGAGCCTTGAAGTGGAAGAGGAGGCTGGAGGAGACTTGAAAATGTTTATATAACAGTGGGATGGAGTATCTGGAGGAGCTGTTGAAGGCAGAGGAGACACGAAGCCCCCAAGATGTCTTGTTTGGTGGTGATGATGATGATGACGGCTTATCAATCTCTTACTATATGTCAGATAATGTTTTAGTCAACTTTTTCACTTCTGTCACCAAGAGACCTGACAAGAACAATTTTAGAGGAGGAAAAGTTTATTTTGGGCCTCACAGTTCCAGAGGTCTTAGTCCATAGACAGCCAGCTCCATTGCTGTGGGCCCAAAGTGAGGCAGAATATCATGGCAGAAGAGTGTGGCGGAGGGAAGCAACTGGGGATATGGCGCCAGGAAGGGGAGAGAGAGAGAGAGAGAGAGAGAGAGAGAGAGAGAGAGAGAGAGATCCCGTCACCCTGGAAAAAATATATACCTGAAAGCCATGCCCCCAGTGACCCACCTCCTCCACCCACAACCTTCCTGCCTACAGTTGTTACCAGTTAATTCCTATCCAGGGATCAATGCATTGATTAGGTCAAGGCTCTCATAACCAATTATTTCACCTCTAAACTTTCTGGCATTGTTTCACACATGAGCTTTTAGGGGACACTTCATGTCTCAGCTATAACAGAAACCATGCTATGGTTTTGGGTGTTTTTTTAAAAAAGTTTTTATTATGGAGATTACTATATAAGCACAAAAAAAGCACAATGAAATCTCATATTTTCATCATCCAGTTTAATAAATGTCAACATTTTGCCAATCTTTTTTAATCTACAAAGGAAATCAAGAATGAATTGGGTAAAGAAATAGGCTAATTCATTTAAAAAATAAATGTCTAGGTCATCAAACACATCTTAACAAATTCAAAATGATAGAAGTCATACAAAGGATTCTCAGACCACAATGGAATAAACTAGAAATCATTAACAGAAAGACAGTTGGAAAATTCCAACATGGATGTGAAACAATATGCTTCTAAATAGCACATAGATGGAAAAAGAAACCTCAAGAGAAATCTAAAGATGTTTTAATTAAATGAAAATGGAAATACAACAACAAAATTTGTGGGATACAGCAACTACAATGCTTAGTGGAAAAATTATAGCATTGTATGTGTACATTAGAAAAGAAGAAAGATCTAAAATCAATAGTCCAAGCTTCCACTGTAGGAAATTATAGAAAGAAGGGGAGAATAATCTAAAAGCAGTCAGAGGAAGAAATAATTAAAATTAGAGCCGAAATCATTGAAATTTAAAACAATGGAGAATCAATGAAATCAGAAATTGGTTCTTTGAAAAAGATTAATACAATTGACAAAGGTCTGCCAGACCAACAAAGAAAAAAAAGATACACCCTATATTACCAATATCAGAAATGAACGAGGAGCCATCAAGACCGATCTCATCAACATTAAAGGAATAATAAAGGAATATTATGAACAAACTCCAGGCCCACATATTTGATAATTTGAATGAAATTGACACTTCCTTGAAAGATACAAACTATTAAAACTCACATTAGGAGATATATAAAACCCAAATGGGTCTATGTCCACTAAAGACATTAAATCAATCCCATTAATAACCTTCTAAAATAGAAAGCATCAGCTCAGTTGGGTTCACTAGTGAATTCTATTGCACACTTACAAACATATCATGTGAATCTTCTAAAATCTCTTCCTCTAAAAGAGAAGCAGGAGGAACACTTCATAACACTTTCTGTGAAACAGCATTACCTTAATACTAAAATCAAACTGAGGAAGGAAAACTGCAGACCAATACCTCTCATGAACATAGATGCAAGAATCCTCAAGGTAGCAAACTGAATCCAACAATGTAGCAAGAGAATTATATGCCATGGCCAGTTGGGATTTCACATACGCAAGGCTAGTTCAACATTCAAAAATCAAACGATGTCATCCATCACATATCAGGACACAAAAGAAAACTATCAGATCAAAAGATGCAGAAAAAATATTTGACAAAATCCAATATTTATTTATTATAAAACTATCTACGGACCCAGAGGAAACTTCCTCAACTTGATAAAGAACTTAAAAAACCCCCTCCAGCTGACTGACATCAAGTGTAACTGTGATAAACTGGATGTTTCTCCCCTGAGACTAGTTCTCCTTTCACCTCTCCTGTTCAACATTGTACCGGAAGTCCTAGCAATTCAAAAAGACAAGAGAAGGAAATAAAAGGTATACAGACGGATAAGGAAGGAGTAAAATTATCTTTGTTTCTAGATGACATGATTGTGTAGAAAATCCCAAGAACTGACAACCATAAAACCCTCCTAGAATTAATGAGCAATTGAAAGGTACACTTAATGTGAAGAAAAGAAAAAAAAAGAGGTGTAATCTAATCTGATATATATCCTTAGATGTAAATATAATAAGATCTCCATGAGGAAAACTGCAAACCCCTGAGGAAGAAGTCAAAGATCTAAATAAATGGATACATTCCATGTTTATGGATTGGAGGATTCAAAATTAAGATATCAGTTCTTCCTAACTTGAGCTCTAAGTTCAATTCAAATCAATCCCAATCAAAATTCCAGCAAGGTATTTTGCAGAAACTGATCCTAAAATTTATACAGAGAGGGGAGAGACCCAGAAGAGCCAGTTCAGTAGGGAAGTCAGAAGTCAGTTGGAAGACTGACACTACCTGACTTCAAAACTTACTCTAAAGATGCAATAATCAAGACAGTGTAGTATGGACAAATAGACAAATAGATCAATGGAACAGAACAGAGTCCAACACAGATCCACATTAACACAGTCAGCTGATCTTTGACAAGGGAGAAGGGGCAATTCAAAGGAAAGGCTAGTTTCTTAAACAAGTGGTGTTGGAAAGCTGAACAGTCAATAATAGCAAAATCACATAGAAAACAAACGAAAATCCCAAATAACTAAGCATACATATAATTTTTTCCAAAACTTAACTTTAAATGCGTCAGAGATCTAAATGTAAAATTCAGGGGCTGGGGATGTGGCTCAAGCGGTAGCGCGTTCGCCTGGCATGCGTGCGGCCCAGGTTCGATCCTCAGCACCACATACAAACAAAGATGTTGTGTCCGCCGAAAACTAAAAAATAAATATTAAAAAAAATAACAAAATAAAATAAAATTCAGAACTACAAAAATTTTAGAAGACAACATAGGAGAAAATCTAGATTACTTTGGGTTTGATGGTAACTTTTTACATATGACATTAAAAGCATAAGTTTTTTTTTTTTTAAGGAAACACTGATGAGTTGATAACTTTGACTTTATTAATAGTAAAACTTGTGCTCTGCAAAAGACACTGTTCAGGGAATGAAAAGACAAGGCACAGTTAAGGAGAAAATATTTGCAAAACTAATATTTTGTGTTCGAAATATACAAGGAACTCTTAAAACTCAGCAGTAAGAAAATAACCTGCTTATCTAGGTATGGAGGCACATGCCTGTAGTTACAGCTATTCTGGAGGCCGAGGCAGGAGGATTGTGAATTCAAGGCCAGCATCAGCAACTTAGTGAGACCCTGTCTCAAAATAAAAAATAAAAATAAAAAGGGCTGGGGATGTAGCTCAGTGGCAAAGCACCCCCCTGGGCTCAATGTCTAGTATCACACACATACAAAGATGTCCTTCAGTAGGTGAACAAATAAACAAATTGCAGCATATTCATACAGTAGAATATTGGGAGTCATTGAGAAGATATGAGCTCTCAAGCCACAGAAAGACTTGAAAGAACCTAAAATGAACATTTTAAAAAAAATATATATATATTTTTTTAATTGTAGGTGGACACAATGACTTACTTTATTTTACTTTTATTTTTATGTGGTGCTGAGGATCAAACCCAGTGCCTCACAAGTGCCAGGCAAGCACTCTTTCGCTGAGCCACAACCTCAGCGCCTAAAATGCATATTGCTAAGTGAAAGAAACCAGTCTGAAAAGACTACAATACGGTACAATATTTGGGAGCAGGAAACTGTAGAGATAATCTAAGATGAATGATTGCCAGGAGTCGGGGGTGCTGGGGGAGCGATAATCCTAGCGGAGTGAAGGGTGGGTGTGCGGAGATGCCTGACAAATGCTGTACAGGCAGACACGTGACATTGTGCAGATGCCAGAAGCCTCAGGAGCTCCTGATACCCAGAGAGAAACTGAATGTAAACTATAGACGTTAATTAATGGTAATTCACTAATATTGGTCTATTAATTGTAGCAAATGTACTATATTAATGCAAAGTGTTACTAATTGGGGAAATTGTGTGGGAGTATGGAAACTCTGTATGATCTGCTCAATTTTTCCATAAATCTGAAAGTGTTTAAAAAAATCTATTAATTAGAAAAACATATGGCTGGTGGTGTTACTCAGTAGTGGAGCTCTTGCCTAGCATGCACAAAGTCCTGGATTTGATCCCCAGCACTGCAAACACACACACACACACACACACACACACACACACACACCATAAATGTGTGAGAACAACCAATTAACAGCATCATTAACAATGACAACAACAAAAAATGGAGGCAGAGAGGGATCATCCTCTTAGATGTGGCTGAGACTAACTAGTACTACTTTCAGTATCCAGCAGCTAAAGGACTTTACTTCCCTGCTTCTCTTTTGGATAGGAATATAAATAAATTTGTTCTGTGGAACTTCCAGAAAAGCTCTCAAAAAAAGAGGTCAGGTAACAGGTATGTGCCCTTCTATCCCTTCCTTACTCCATTTGCTTCTTATCTGGAATAAAGGATATATGACTGGAGCTTCAGCAACTATTGTGGAGCATGAGGAACAAATGATAAGGATGGCTGAGCCAATGCTACAAGACCCTGTGCTACAGTACTGGAATTGAATGCAGGGGTGCTCTACCACTGAGCTACACCCTCACGGCCTCTATGCTAATCCTGGGATTACTATATTATAGATTTTTACATGAAAGACATTAACTTGGTTCTTTTTTAATTTGCTCTAATTGGTTCTACATGACAGTAGAATACGTTTTGACATATCATGCACAGATGGAGCACAACTTCTCATTCCTCTGACTGTACTTGGTGTGGATTCACTCCAGTCGTGTAATCATACATGCATATAGGGTGAATAATGTCTGTCTCATTCCACCTCCTTCCCATCCCCACAGCCCCACCCCTCCCTTCACTCTCCTCTGTTATTTGCATCCATATTACTAACCATTGGGCACAATTGCAACCTTATATATCAAGTAACAAAACTTACTATTATGCTAATAAAAGCCACATGGATAGCACAGGAATAAGCAATACAAGTAGAACCTAATAAAGAGACCCAAACCAAATTCAAATGGAAAACTAATAGAAAAAAAATGACATTTGATTTGGAGGGAAAAAGACGGTTTACTCCTATGATGCTAGCAGAGCTGATGATCCATCTGGAAGAAAACAGCCACACTTCCAGCCTGCTTCATATGCAAAAATAAACTCCAGACAGATTTAAAGTCCAAATGTGAAATACAAAAATATTGGACAAATTAGGGAATTATTTATAAAATTGGTAGAAGACCCTGAAGCAAAAGACGAAATCCAGAACCCTAAGCACTATCATGGGTGCGTGGGGGCAGGAAAGATGGTAGAATGAGAGGGACATCATTACCCTAGGTACATGTATGACTACACGTTTGGTGCGATGCTACATCGTGTACAACCACTGCAATGAAAAGTTGTGCTGCAATTGTGTACAATGAATCCAAATGCACTCTGCTGTCACATATTAAAATAATTAAACAAATTAATTTAAAAAATAGTCATACATTGCCTCTTAAAAATGAGCATTTTTTTGTGTAGTGAAAGTAACTGTAAACAAAGTCGAAGGACAAATGATAGATTGAATACTTAAGATAGACATGACGGAGGGTGAAAGTTGCTAATTACTTTAGTTCCTATAATAATAATAATAATAAAGACAATCTAATTAAAATTTGGCAAAGTACATCAGAAAGTACTCTCAGAAAAAATGCAAATTATAGGCAATAAGAAAATATTTGGTCTTACTGATATTCAAAGAAATGCCGATTAGTACAAAATGACTATAGTATTTTTGATCTGTCAGATTGGTGAAAAAAAATGTTGGTGAGATTATTGATATGCGGATATAATGTGAATTTCTACAGCCTCTCTGGAAAGTGTTATGATACTATGTATTTTTAAATGCACATATCCTTTGATCCCGTAATACTATTTCTTTCTTGCAATCTATTCTACAAAAGAATAGCACCAGTACATAAAGAAACATTTTCGAGGAATTTTTTTTTGTAACATAGCTTTGTAAAGGACAAAAGATGCCCTTAACCCAAATAAAAATAACTTTCATCAGTAGAGAATTGGTATATTATGGCATATTATACTATGGAGTATTCTGAAACATTTAAAAGAATGAGATTTATGTGCATTGCCCTAGAAACTTTGGATGAATGGACTTTTTTGTTGTTATTCTTAAGTGTCCACTTGAGGACTGTACTAAGAGAAGTAGGCAAAAATTTGCATTTTATCTCTATGCAAAAAGTCACTTATGAAACTTGAGTTAAATGGCATCATATTTCTGAGTCACCCCTGTGATGCTTCGGCATTCCTGTGAGTGGCACCTGAGGTGCTGGCCAGCTGGTCCACCTCGTCACTGGGCTGGAGATGCAAGCGGTCCCATGCTTCTGACATCAGAGTCATTCTTGTTGGCCAGTCCTCCTACAGGCAGCTGTATGCACTGTGGACAAAACAAAAACAAGTACCTGAGGGTTCTGGAGAACTGCTAAAAGCACTCAGACACTGGAGGAGTCAGCACTTAGAAAGAAAGAACTTTGGGTTTCTCAGCTTTATGGCTTCTCCCAGAAAGCAGGACCAGTCTGTGTGTCGTGGGCAGCTGGGATTCAGACAGGTCATACACAGTCTACCTGTGCTGAAGACTCAACAGACGTAGCAACTGGAAAGCAGGTAGGTTAGCTCAGAGAGGAGAGAGAGCAAGAGAGGAGAGCTTCAAACTTTGCATAAATTCTGTCCAAACCCGTGGTCACTCCTGAACCAGACGGTGCAAGGAAGCTTGCAAGGCTCCCATTAAAGCTGGAAAGAACTAGACAGAAAGTTCTGCTGCTGCCCACCACAGTGCAGAACATGGGGGTTGCAGTTTGAGTCCAGCCAAGATAACTCTCTGCTTAAAGAAAACTTTTCAGAAGCATAATAGAATCTAGCTCTCTGCAAGTATCATTTATACTGACCAGGACACAATCCAATCTTATCAGGTCATCTTGGCCTAATTAACGTTATACCCCAAACTGCAGAATACATATCCTTTTCAAATGTACATTCACCAAAATAGATTATGATATTAAAGATCATAAAACAAATATCAATAAATTTTAAAAAACCAAAATTATACAGTGTGCTTTCTGACCTTAGTGGAATTAAATTAGATTAACTTACTTTTATATAACCCGTGGCTCAAATAGGTATTCACAGGGGACATTAGGGAGCATTTTGAACTAAATCACAATTAAAATACAGCACATGAAAATGCTTATATTAGAAAAGGTGAAAGGAATAAAATCAATGGCTGAAAGTTCAATCTTAGGAAGTTAGATAAAAGTAAACCCAAATAAGTAGAGGAAAGGGGGAAATAACAAAGATGAGGGCAGAAGTCAATGAAGTAGAACACAAATAAGAGAAAAAGTCTCAAAACCAGAAGCTGGTTCTTTGGGCAGACCAACAAAGTCGACACACACCATTTGCCTATCTAGATTGACAGAGACAAAGAAGGACGGGGAGGGGGACAGAGACAAATTACCAATATAAAAAATGAAAGTGGGGCTATTATTACAAGCCCCCCAAATCTACATAGCTTTGTAAGGGACAAAAGATGCCCTTAACCTGAAGAAAAATAACTTTCATCAGTACAGAATTGGTATATTATGGTATATTATACTACGGAGTATTCAGAAACATTTAAAAGAATGAAATTATGTGTATTGTCCCAGAAACTTTGGATTAATGGACTTTTTGTTGTTATTCTTAAGTGTCCACTTGAGGACTGTACTAAGAGAAGTAGGAAAAAATTCTACAGACAATAAAATTCTACAGGCAATAAAAAAGATGATAAAGAAATACTAGAAATAAATTTCATGTTCAGAAACCTAAAAAGCATAGATGAGATGGACAAATTTCTTGGAAAAATTCAACTTATCAACATGAGTACAAGATAAAATATAAAATATGAATAGCCTTGTATCTCTTAGGGAAATTAAAATTTCTAGCAAAACCACATAAAGAAAAATTTAGGCGTGCATAGTTTTACTGGTGAATTTTATTAAAAAAATTAAAAAATAAATCATGCCAGGTGAGGTGGTACATGCTTGTAATCCCCACAGCTCGGGAGGCTGAGGCAGGAGGATTGTGAGTTCAAAGCCAGCCTCAGCAACAGCAAGGCGCTAAGCAACTCAGTGAGACCCTGTCTCTAAATAAAATACAAAATAGGGCTGGGGATGTGGTTATGTGGTCAAGTGTCCCTGAGTTTGATCCCCAGTACAACCCCTCCCCCCAAAAAAAAGAAATCACATTGATCTTTTGCTATCAAAAAACAGATGAAGAGGAAACTGGTTTTATAAAGCCACATTAACTCCAATACCAAAACTGACAAAAGATATTACAAAAAGCAAAATTACTCACCAATATCCCCCATGAACACAGGTACAAAAATCCTTAACCAAATATTGGCAAATCAGCAATGTATTCAAATGATTGGTTACGACCAAATGAGGTTTATCCTAGGGTTTTAAGGTTGAGTTCACCTTCTGGGAGATGGTGATGGATTTATGGGGAAAAAAAAAACAAAGTACAAAGTCAAAGCATCAGGGCAAGAAAATAATTTACTGGTAGGGAAAAAATAGGTGGTAGGATACATTGTAAACAAACAAACACCAGACTAAGGATCAGGAGGAGGATTCTGGCCCTTGTTCTGCCCCCAACTCCAGGTATGATGTCACCTTGGCTCCGTTGGCCTCAGTTTCCACACTTGTCCTCTAATGGCCTCTTAGGGTCTTTTCCAATGCCAGTGCTCTAAGATCTGAGGTCAAGTCCTGGCAATTTGGTCACAGCTGCCTAGACTTTCTGCTTCAGCGCCTCAAAAGACAGAAGTAGAAAATGTGCAAGATATGCTCTCATGCACAAAGTCACCACCTGCACGTGACTTGAAGTGCTGAGGATTCATGGGTGGCCCCACCTGAGAGCACCCAGTGTCCAGGAAGAAGTTTTAAATTAACATCTTGGAAAGTGTCCAATTTGATATTGTACTAAGGAAGGATCATGGGCTTTGAGCTCAGACTGAGATCATGGTTCTACCACCTGTCAAATGACCCTGGAAAAATTATCTAACATCACTGGCTCTCAGTGTCTTCATCTGTGAAGTGGCAATAATGCCCAGAATTATGATGAGAATTAAGTGAGATAGCATAAGAAAGTTTATGGATTATTGTTGGCACTCAATAAATGTTAACTCCCATTCCCTTATCAGTAAAAACACAGGTGTGGCTACATATAGCAGAACACTCCATCAATCATAACTCAAACAAGACAGATCTGTATTTGCTTCTCGCTTATGTAAAAGAAGTCAGAGGTGGGAAACCTGGAGTTTGTTTGGGAGCTCTGTGGTCAGTAGGGAGTTGGGATTTTTTTGACTATACCAACCTTAGTATATGGCTTCCATTCATATGGTCACCTCATAATCCAAAAGGGCTGCTGGACCCCCATCTTTTCTATTCACATACCAGGCAGAAGCTAACAGGAAGGGAGAAAGGCAAAAAGTGTCTCTACTAGCAGAGTTAAGCTTCTTATAAAGAACTTTCCTGGATACCCTACTGAAGGACTTTTATTTGTATCTTTTTAAAAAATATTTTTTAAGTTGTCAATGGACTTTATTTTGTTTATTTATACGCGATGCCGAGAATGGAACCCAGTGCCTCACACATGCTAGGCAAGCGCTCTACCACTGAGCCACAGCCTCAGCCAATTTATACCATATTGGCCACTAATTTGCAAGAGAGGTTGGAGAATGGAATATTAGAGGGACACATTGCTATCTCCAAATAAAAAAATTTGTATTCTATTATTAAGAAACTTGTGATCATCATCATTACCCTAAACATGTAAGAAGACACGAAGGATGTGACTCTACTTTGTGTACAAACTGAGATATAAAATTGTGCTCTATATGTGTAATATGAATTGTAATACATTCTGCTGTCATATATAACAAATCAAAATTTTAAAAAATTATGTTATTATGTACCATATTCTAAGTAATAAAATCCATAATGAAATACATTAAAAGAAATAATCTTGCATACCTTCAAAAAACAAAAAAAAAAAACAAAGAGAGAATCTATATTGTCAGCTATCTCTGTGACACTCCGTTTTCTTGTTACTATCATTACTTTGGGGTTTGGGGTCATAACACCACTATAACACTACTGGCAGAGCTTCTGAATTACAAAGGAGGCAACTTTTGTGCAATGCATGGATTTGAGTTCAAAATCCAGCTTTGATACTTCTTAAGCAAGTGGCCATGGTTCAAACAAATTATCTTAATGGAATCAAATAGCAAGCTCAGGTCTCTAAACTTGAAACCCAGGGCCTGAAAATGAGCGCTGCTGTTGCTTAAAATGGCCCAAGGTGCCGCAGTCCGGCTGCAGCAAACTAGCTGGGGGGTGACGAACAACTTGTGTACATTGATACAGCAGGAGTGGGAGCCGTTTATTGTAGGACGGGAGGGGTATATATACATTACACACAGCTTATCTTAATTAACATAAACTAGATACAGCAGTCATCCAATAAGGAATCTCCACACTTAATGGCTCGCTGGCGTTACTTCACAAACCACTCCCTCTGGCAAAATGCCAGGCGCCATCCTGACTTGTTTACAGACCCTAACACCAAGGAGAGCCCCCTGAGCTATGGCAGAACCATTCTGGCCATTTGAGTTTGAACCCAGATGGTCTGGCTCCAAAGTCCACATTGCTATCTGCTAGGTTTGGTATAAATGAGCACCAGGCCTTGCTGTGACTGAAGTCATCAATAAGTCATCAACAGAAAAAAAAAAAGGCCACATTCTTGCAAGAGGGCTAGGCTTTGAAGTTTTATTTGCCAAACTACTTGCTCCTGAAAAGCTACAAATGACCCCAAATTTCCTGCATTGGGTTTTAATATGATGTCCTATGGGTTGAGCTAAAACTACATTAGGTAGAAAGTGCTTTGTAAGTCCAAGGTGATGACCAGACAAAGCCAGGCACCTAGTACCCAGATCCTTTTCTCTGTCCCCACCAGTGATGGCCCACCTGCTCAGCCCATGTGGTCCTGTCTTTACTCTACCCACATACATGACTGGGTCTCCATGGTCTCTGGAACAAAGTGAAAGAACAAGTCCTTCAAATGAAGAAGGTGAGTCCTGTGACAGTTCGCTTTACTTGCACATTAGCATCTTCATCTCTAAAGTGAGAAGGTTGGACTTGATTTAAAAACAGACAGGTAGGCTAGGCATAGTGTGCCTATGATACAGCAGCTTGGGAGGCTGAGGCAGAAGGATCGTGAGTTCAAAGCCAGCCTCAGCAATTTAGCAAGGCCCTAAGCAATTTAGCGAGACTCTGTCTCTAAATAAAATGTAAAAAGGGCTGGGAATGTAGCTTGGTGGTTAAGTATCCCTGGGATTAATTCCTGGTACCAAAAACAAAGCAACAACAACAACCAAAACAAACTCAAACAGCTAACACTATTGAACTCCCACTGTGTGCTGAGACCCTTGCCAGGTGCTGGGGTTGGGTGATGAAAGAGACGTTTCTCTGTCTTCAGGGGCTGCCTATCTAGGAGTGCTCGTGGGGAGTGAGGTAGTGGGGAAGGGCCCTTTCCTCATGTGGATGTTTTGTGAGAGCAGGCAAATCCTAGCAGAGCAGGAGGACCTGATGGGGGAAAAGAACTATTGTCCTGCCTACCTGCCATGGAAGTGATGCCAATACAGGCTAGTGGTGACTTGTGTCACCCTTAAGGTCACAGCAGGGTCTGCTGTTCATTTATACCTAATCTAGTGGGCAGAAACTTGGGCTCTGGAGCCAGATCATCTGGATTCAAACTCGGTTCTGTAGTCACTAACTGTGTGCCCTTGGCAAAGTGTATTTAACCTCTTTATCCATGAGTATATTATTTGAACCTTTCTCATAGGATTGAAGATATAAGAAACAGGGATTTCCTCCCCTGTTCCTTAGATGACATGTGTCCACATCTCTACCTCCTCCTGTTTGCCATGCTACACAGGACTGCAGGAGAACAGCCCAGTCCAGGTTCTCCATCCCTCCTCAAGCCCATTGCATGGGACCCTTCAGAGGACAGCTGCACTCTCCCAGGGCCCCACATTTTGCAAAGCCAAAGGGAGGTGCAGAACCAGACACAACTTCCCGCCACCTGTCCCCACCTGCTATACAAAGAAGCAGGGGAGATTGCATCAGGGGCTAGTAATGTCTCTCATCCAGGGAGTGT
This sequence comes from Marmota marmota marmota, assembly GCF_001458135.2. NCBI lineage: Eukaryota > Metazoa > Chordata > Mammalia > Rodentia > Sciuridae > Marmota > Marmota marmota. Next base: position 2,760,579 of record NW_025999999.1, on the reverse strand, counting down.
TGGCTTCTGGGCCCCCTTCCCAGCCAAATTCTAGAGGTCAGAGCTGCTCAGCAGTGAGAGCAGAATGGACTCCTGAACCCGCACCCAAGACCTGGCTCACGCTGGCAGATGACTTCTAACAGCTGGAGCAAATATAGATGTATCCTTTAGGTTAAAAGTTGTCCAGATCCTCTTGGTTAGATGCAGGAAGGGTCCCTCCCTTTCTAACATCTGGAGCTGAAAGAGAAGACCATGCAATTGAACATTGGGGAGTGGTTTCAAATGTACCTCAGTGGAAATAACTCCACTAAGAATGGCAGGATGACCAAGTCCAGAGGCCTGTAAAGAGTGAGGGAGGCTCTAGCCAGAGGGAGAGACTGAAAGGTCAGTGTCCAAGCCCTGGTATTGTCTAAGCTGGGATACCTTCACTGTGCACATGAGGAAACAGGGCTTTTGGCGTTACCCCTTGCCCAAGGCTCCATTGTGGTTAGTGGGGGGCTAAGATAAGACTCTGGTGCTCTGGTGTGTGAGTCCAGATCTCCAACCCTATGGCTCTAAGCCATCTTCCTCACTAACCCTCCTTCTTTCAATCATCTAGCAGTCTGGTGCCCTCTGCTCCAGCCTGCACTTGCGGATGTTACTGTGACATCAGTGGCCTGATGGCATTCTTCCAGAGTTTTATGGCAATGCTCATTACTGGCAATCTTCCTCAAGGCTCTCCTTCCTGGGCTTCTGGGACATTTGACTCCACCTGTCAACCTACTTTTCCTTTGCAGCCTTTTGGGTCTCTGGTTCCTAAGCATGTTCCTTCCCCATGGCTCTGTCTATGAGACCAGGCTATAGCTATTTATTCCTTTCCCCCATCCACTCATGCAGATTCAACTCCAAGGATAACCTCTCTGGCCAGGTCCTAAGCCCCCATCTCTATTTTCTGAGGTAACAGATTTTCCACAGGACATGCACATCCAACTCAACCTTTTGAAACTGAAACTCTCCATTTTGGTTACCCCATGGCTTCCATTCTGATTGGCCTACCTTGACACTTATATTATCCTCCTCCAGACTTAGGGTTCCAGCATTTTCAGTGTCTGAAAAGTCCTTTCTATCCCTTGATTTCAAATAAGGATTTCCTGGTTATAGCCCTTCCAATCACTCATTCCATAAATATTTTCCAAGCATATTCTTCGACAAGGATTGGTGACAGGTACTGGAGGATCCATGGTGGAAAGATGAGTTGAATCCTGCCTTTGAGAGGCTTCTAGTCAAATGAAGGAAATAAAAATTCAAATAGATAATCACGCAAAAATATCCATATAATTTCTACTAAAGAATAGTGTAGAACTAAAATAGTATAGGGTGACTGTGGAAGTGTCTTATGAGGGCTTGAGGCCAGGGACATCCTAAACATGGGATATGGAATAAGGTAGCAAACACATCTCTGCTTTAGGAATTCCAGGTCTCTGGGTAGGCAGAGTACCCAAAGATGTCCACATCCTAATCCCTAGAATCTGTGAATACGCTATATTGCATAGCAAGGAGGAGTTAAAATTATAAATAACACAGAGGTTGCTATTAGCTGACCTCAAAATAGGGAGAATTTTCTGGCTAGTTTAATCTACTACTGGGCCCTTAAAAGTGGAAGAAGGAGATAGACGAGAGCCAGAGAAAGAGATATGATAACAGAAGCAGGGTTGGAGATGTTTCATTGTTGGCTTTGAAGATGGAGGAAGGGAGCCATGACCAAAGAAATGTGGGTATCTTTCTGAAGTTGCATATGCAGGGCTGGGGATATAGGGTAGTGGTAGAGCACTTGCCTAGTATATGTGAGATCCTGGATTCAATCCCCAGTGCAAGTACACACACACACACACACACACACACACAAAGAAAGAAAGAAAAAAACAAAAAAACAAAGGAGGTGGATCTCTTCTACTTGGAGAAGGAGGAGTTTAACCCTGCCAGCTCCTTGATTTTAATTCATTGGGACTCCTCTTGCACTACTGAACCACATAACTGTAAGATAATAAATTTGTGTTGGTTTAAGCTTCTAAATTTGTAGTAATGTATTTTATGGAAAAAGCAGAAAACTAACATTTAACCTTGCCCTGCTATGTCCATTATTAAATCCATTTCATTTATTTCTACCTAGACTTGAGCCTTAATTTACCCTCATCTCTGCTGTCTGGGTCCATCCTCTGGACCCTGAATTGTTGACTTGGGGTCCATGGTCATGTGCTATTCAGATAGGTTGAAGGAGCAGGCAAAGAGAGGAGGACGCGAAGGAGCAGGTGCCAGCAAAGGATACGCAGGAGCCCTATTCTGGAATCAACCGGTCTGGAATTGACGTTTGGAAGCATTTATTTTCTGTGGAATCCTAAGCAAGGAATTGGGTCGATGACGGCGATAAATGCTACCTGGAAGGGTTTGAGGTTGCAATGCGTACATTACATGCGTAATGCCGCTGAGCGTAGAACAGCATAATAATTGGCAATGATAACTCTCATACATTCATCATAAGAGATTATATTGAACTTTCATGTGCCATCAGGAGACCAGATCCAAGGAATTGCAGAAGAGTCACAGGAGGGTACCCAAGGGCAACGCCAAGTCCCCAGGGCCAGGTGCCCCCGCCTTCTCTTCTTCCCCTTCCTGAGCCCCCCCCCCCATTTGCTGCAGAGGCAGCGGCTCAGGGACAAGCCCCAGGGGATGCAGGAGGTGGCTGGGACGCCTCACCTAAGGCTCCCTGAGTTCGAACAGCCCTCTCCTCTCCTTTTATTCACTCCAACACCCCCACCTCAAGCTGCTCTTTGGAGGCTGATCAAGAACCAGTCCCGGTTTTCATGAGAAGTGGGGCACAAGTGGGGCGAAGCCCCTGCCTCCTCTCTTCCCCCGCGTACTGGGCCGTGCAGGGAGCGGGCCAGCCTTGGGGTCCGCGTAGGTTCTCACTTCCCCTCCCCAACTGCCTCTGGTGCAGGTGCCACAGCCGAGTCCCTCAGGCGGGGCGGGCCTTGTGGACACGCCCTCGCGGCGAGTCCTCGCGGCCTGTCTGGAGGAAGCGCCAGAGCAGACGCTGGTCCTGCGCGGAGCCGGTTGCCACTCCCGCCCCGCGCCCAAGGGACACCGCTGGGACACATCTCCAAGCACCGGGTACCGAGCACCGGGCACTCTTTAAGCAGGGGATGTGAACTGCCCCCCGCGACATGGCAGCCTCAGGTGGGTCGGTGACAGAGCGCGGGCGCTCCCCGGAGCCTCCCCACTCGCGCGCACCTTGTCCCCCGTGCCGCCCTCTGGCGCCCACCCGCACCCTTCGGGGCGTTCTCCCTCTCTCGCTTCTGTTTGCGGGGATCTTGTGTTGTTTCTGGTTTTCTCTCTGTTCCTAGTTGCAAACTTTCCACCCCAACTTTCCCATGTTCCTATTCCCAGACTGTTGAGCGATTCTCTTCAACTCCTGCCAGACCCTAGCGATGCTGGGCTTTAAGTCTCCTTTTCTTCCTCCAGTTCAGCCTCTTGGAGCTTCTGAGGGTCATTTCCTTCAGTCCCACCAACTCTGTGAACTTAGAGACGAGTGAAAGAAAGGTGGAGGACTGAGTTGTCTACACCGGCAGAAAGCTTCTCTTAGGGTCTCATCCTACCGATAGGGGGCGCTCACACAGTCCTAAGCGATGCTGGGAGATCAGAAGTGGTCCTGGAACCAGCTTCCCAAGCCCCCTTCCTCTCCATCCATCCCAGGTTTTGCGTTTTTTACCCTGGAATTTTGTTAGGAATCTGGGAACACAATTTCTTGAACTACTTTTCCTGTGTCTTTTGCAGAACTTTGGTTATTAGGGGGAGCTGAGTAAATCTTCCCATTAGAAAGAGCCAGAAGTCTTTTTCTGTCTGGTCTGGGGCTCCTTTCTGGTAAGTCACTTACCAGAATTGTCTAGTCACTCACTGAGACCCAGGACAAGCCACATGATAGTGATAATGATCGGAGACAACTCATGAGCTCTTACTATGTACTCCAGTGGATATCATACACCTACTGTGTTCTCACTGGTGACCAGAACAGCCCAATTTCTCTTCTCCATGAGTTTATGGTATTATGGTGAAAACAAAAAGTAAACAGGGAATTACTAGATGAGACGAGATAGAGTTACCATGTTTGCAAACAAGTCTACATTTATTTTCCCAGCCCGCCTTAGAATGCTTTAGTAGAGACAAGATGTGAAAACAGAATGAAATAAAAAATAAACAAAAAACAGTGGAAGGCACTGTTCTTGGAGGATGTGAGCAGGTGCTAGGATGAAGAGCCAGCTCTCTCCAGATCTGCCAAGGTCTAGCCTCCTCATGGTGCTTTGGAAGCAGGGATAGGGTAGGAAAGGCCAAGGGTGAAAGTTCTGTTAGCTTTGGTGATACAGGCTCATTATTTTAGGGGGTGGGAAGATGGCTCCTTGGCTGGGCTCTGGAGGTTAGAAGAAGATGTATTGAGAGTAAGGAGCCTGTGATAATAATAGACCGGTGGTCCAGGCGTTCCATTTGAAAGCTAAAGCAGAGTTCTAGAGAGGGAGTTCATTCATTGGAATGCTTACTGTTTTCTGGCAGTATTCTAGGAGTCAGGAGTCCATTGAGGAAACAAAGAAGACAAAAGCCATGCTCCCCAGGGAGCTTACTGAGAAGGGAAGGCAAATACTTGGTATGATCTGTACTATGGGAAAACAGGAGAGAGGGGTAAGGAGGATGGGTTAGAATTTTAAACGGAGACACCAGGTTAGACCTCATGGAGAAAGGTAAATTGAAGCCCACACATGGAAAAAGAAAGGGAGGGTACCCTGTGAGGGAGAATGTACCAGGCAAGGGGTCCATATGTGTTTAAGAAATAGGGAGAGGACCAGAGTGGCTGGGACAGGTGGGTGATATGGGAGGAGACAAGCCACTGAGGCACCTGCCTCCTTTCATGGCTGGAAACAGGTCCTGGGCTGCTGTGTACAGGAAACAGCAAATCAGGAGAGGCTTTCAACACAGGAGACCCAGCAAACTGCTCTCTCATCAGTGTCGTGTGTGTGTGTGTGTGTGTCTCCAGTGGGCATAGCTAAAGGGTTTGAAAGGGGGGTGTTCCAGTTCAGATGGGGAGCCCAGAGGTCAGAGACCTCTGTAATGGTTAGAGCTGTCAGACCCTCTTGCTGTCAGCACCCTCTGTGGTAAGACCGAGCCAGGTGCTGCAATGGGAGTTGGCCCCCTGGAGTCCCTGGGGGAACTTGAGGTCTGTAGGACAAGGACTCATGGGAGCGGGTCATAGTGGGAAAGCCATGTCTCTTGCCAGGATGCTGTAGGCTCAGGAGTCATCCAGGCCACCTTTCCATATGGTTACCTTACTTTAAAAACAGCTTTATTGGGAAATTTTCACATGCCATACAGTTCAACCCATTTAAAATGTACACTTCGGTGGTTTTAAGTGTCTTCACAGCGGTGTGAAGCCACCATCACATAAGATGATCAATTTTAGTCAAGTGTAGAGAATTCTCATCACCTCAAAAAGAAACTCTGTACTCTAGTTTTTTTCCTCCCACCCATTCTCCCCTCCTCTCCAGGCCTGAGGTCGTTGTCTCTGTGCATTTCCCTGCTTCGGGCTTTTACATACATGAGATCACATGGTGTGTGGTCTTTGGTTATGGGCTTCCTTCACCAGCATCATGTTTTCACCCGACCATAGTTTGGGTCATACCTCATTCCTTTCTGTTGTCTAATCCTCTGGTCTTCTTAAATTCCCTTCCTCTGAAGGGTAAGCACTGGTCTTTTATTTCCTGAAAGACGTGTTTGTTTGTTGAAATTCTGGAGAATCATGTCTCCTTGTCTCTGAAGGAAGCTTGGGGAACAAGATAAAATGGAATCGGTTTCTAGGTGGCATATTGTGTGTTGCCTAGTGAGACAGGAGAGAAGCTGTGACTTTCCAAGTGACAGAACTGTGTCAGGTGAAGACTAGAGCCCTCTCTTCTGTGTGTCAGCCTCTGAATTGTAGGGAAAGCTCTCATCCTTGTCCTGCCTGCTCTCTCCATGGCTTTTCTTATCTCCAGGTCCTCTGTCACACCTGGGCTTATAGCACCATTAGACAAGAAGGGACTTTTTATTATTATTTTTTTCTTTTTTTGTCATCTTACCTCCATCTGACCTTTGAGGTCTTTCCATACTTTTGCCAAGTTTCTAAATTGAAATGCTTTCAGAGATAGGAAGCTCCTTGTGTGGTTCATTTCCAGATCTCTCTCTCTCTCTCATGATCACCTTCCTGATTTATGGTGCTCATATTCAAACATGAGAATCCAGGCCAGAGGGACAGGGTGCCAGTCATCTGAGAGCTAAAGAAATGATCTGGACGGGGTGGTCTGAGAAGCTTCCCGGCACTTCCTCCCTGGGGTTTTCTCCAAGGGATTCTGAATCATTTAATGATTCAGATTTAATGAATCATTTCAGATTCTTTCAGTCATGTATTTCTTCCCATCATTGGGACTCCCTGTTGCCCCTTTCTTCACCACTCTCCATTTCCCTCTATAGCCAACCCTGCTCTTTAGGCTTTACAAGAACAGAGAGCTTTTCTTGATTCTGTCCTGTGTTTGTAGACTCCTTTTTTTTTAATTTTTAATTTTTAGTTGTAGTTGAACACGATACCTTTATTTTATTTATTTATATGTGGTGCTGAGGATGGAACCCAGTGCCTCACACATGCTAGGCCAGCGCTCTACCAGTGAGCTACAATCCCAGCCCCTCCTTGCTGGTTCTTAGTTTCTCTGATAAATCAAAAAATGAGAGAAAAAAAATTTCAAAACATGGGGGGAAATGACTTACGATTTAAAGGAAGGGAATTATAATTGAAAAAAGCTGTGTGTCCCCTACACAAGGCAGAACTGCTGACCAAGCATTCAATCCTGTGTTGTTACCTAGTGTATCAGGGAGGAACTTGAACTTCCACTTTGGACTTTTGTATAACTTCCCCAGCTTTCAGTTTCGGTAGCACAGCAGAATCCAGGAAGATGGTAGATTTCATTGTCCTCGTTGACACTGAGGGAAAATTTGTCCAGATTTAGCGTATTGGTCTAAGTCACCCTACAAGCGTCTAAATAGGTTGTGATATAAACTAGTCTGAGGCAATAACCACTTCCTTCTCAAATACATTTGTTTTCCGCATTACTGGAGTTTGAACCCAGGGGTGCTCTACCACTGAGCCACACTCCCAGCCCTTTCTATTTTTTATTTTGAGACAAGGTCTCACTAAGTTGCCCAGGCTGGCCTGGAACTCATGATCCACCTGCCTCAGCTGCCGAGTTGCCAGAATTACAGATGTGCACCACTTCACCCAGCTCTTCTCAAATACTCATACCCAATGGGGGATGGAATTTAATACTGGTACTCCAGGAATGAGCCTTTGTAAATAGCTGTTCACCATAGAGAAGAGGCTGACCTCTGAAGTGTTTTTTTTTTTTAATTTCAATTGTATTTCTAATAAACTTTTATTTTAGAACAGTTTTATATTTCCAGAAAAACTTCAAAGATAGGACAGAGAGTTCCCATATATAGTAAACACAGTTTCTCTGAATATATTAGCATCTTCTATTAGTGTGGTACATTTGCTACAATTAATGAACCAGGATTGATAACTTATTTTTAACTAGTTTGTGCTTGATTCAGATTTCCTCAGCTTTTAGACAATGCCCTTTTGGTGTTCCAGGATCCCACCCCAGATACGAAGTTACATTTAGTAGTGATGTTTCCTTATACTCTTCCTGTCTGGAAGTTTCCCTGTTTTTGATGGACTTAACAATTTTGAGGAATGATTTTGTGGAATGTCTCTCAGTTGGCCTTTGTCTGATATTTTTCTTATAATTAGACTTAGATGATGGTTTGGGTGGAGGAAGAGCACAGAGTTAAAGTGCCCTTTTTATCGAATCCTATCAAGGCTTACAGAGCATGGTTTATGGTTGTTGATATTGACCTTGATCACTGAACTGAGGCAGTGTTTGCCAGATTTCTCTACTGTGAAGCTACTTTTTCTCTTTTCCTTTCCATACTGTGCTCATTGGAAAGAGTTCACTATGCACAGCCTACACTTAAACATTATGCTCTTCTTGCCTGAAGGTGGAGTTATCTACATAAATTATTTGGAGTTCTTCTGCATGGGAGATTTGTCTCATTTCCCCAATTTATTTAATAACTCATGGATATTTATTTTATACTTTGCATTATAATTCAATATTATTTGTTTTGTTGCTCATATTGGTCCAGCTTTGGCTATCTGGAATTCTTCCAGTTGAGTCTTGTGTCCCTTTGATATATGCCTGTCATTATATTTTTGAGCTCTTTCTTATTTTCTGGCACTACAAGATGCTCCAGGCTCTTTTTGTGTATTTCCTGCCCCCGCCCATATGTAATCCTAGAATCAGTCATTTCCCTAAGGAGCCCAGGTTTCTTTTATTGGACAATAAAAACCAATGGTGATAGATGTGTGTTAATTATATTTTCTAAATTATATTCTGCATTTTCTTGACTTTAAAAACAAGACACATCTTAGAAATTAAAAGCACAGGCCAGGTGTGGTGGTGCACGCCTGTAATCCAAGCAGCTTGGGAGGCTGAGGCAGGTGGATTACGAGTTCAAAGCCAGCCTTGGCAAAAGCAAGGTGCTAAGCATCTCAGTGAGACCCTGTCTCTAAATAAAATACAAAACAGGGCTGGGGATGTGGCTCAGTGGTCAAGTTCAATCCCTGGTACCACCACTCCCCCAAAAAAGAAATTAAAAGCATTGGCTTTGGAGTCAGTTTGATCTGGGTTCAAATCTTGATCAGGGGCTAACAGTGTGATCTTGAGCAATAGCTAATCTTTAGTGAGTTTTAATATTGGTGGATGTTCCAAGGATTTAATGAGAGAACACACTTGAGATGCTTAGCAGAGTGACTGGCACATGTCGGTGTTCAGTGCTGTATGACAATTTGAACTTAAGTCTTTAATGAATACCAAGTATTGTGACATGCTGTTCCAGAGAGCAGGAGCTGGTGAGCAGCATCCAGAGTGACTCCAGTGGTATTCATTAAAATTGTCACTTTACTTTTGGGTCACTAAATCCTTCTCATAAAATTGGAGTAATTTCATGGCCACATGGTCTTCAGGGCAGCATACAATTGTTCTTTTCTGCTAAATTAGTGCTGAAACACCTTGCCTTTTTTTTTTTTTTTTTGGGTACCAAGGATTGAACCCAGGGGCACTTTACCACTAAGCAACATCCAGCCCTTTTTAGTTTTTATTTTTGAGATATGGTCTTGCTAAGTCGCTTAGGGTCTCATTAAGTTGCCTAGACTGGCCTTGAACTTGTGATCCTCCTACTTTTTCCATAAAAAGATTTTTTTAAAAAAATATTTATTTTTAAGAAGTATTTGGACACAATACCTTTATTTTATTTATTTATTTTTATGTGGTGCTCAGGATCGAACCCAGGGCCTCACACATGCTAGGTGAGTGCTCTACCACTGAGCCACAACCCCAGCCCTAAAGAGATTGTTTTTAAATGGAAGCCTGCAACATTGACACATTGCTTCATCCTCCACAGTAACTGGGATGACAGGGGTGCACCACCATGCCTGGCTCCACCTTGCCTTCTAATGGTTCTTATGTTCCAGGAAATCCTCTTCCTGCTGCTTTACTTTCTTGCCATCATTTGTCAGTCCTGTTGAAGCCATCATCCTTTGGTTCTTCATCACTATTGTGTGGGCCACAGCTATCCCTTTCTGAAGTCTTATTCTCCTTCTGCTTATTTGCCCAAATTGCTGACATGGTACTTTGTAGAATATCTGTATGGGGAAAGAGGTAGTGGCTACCCTTTCTTGTTTTTGCATTTATTTTTTTGTATGAGCTCAGCATCTATAACCTTGCATCCTTAATATTGTAGTGAGATGTGAAGTCTTATACATTTCTTATCTGATGACTCATGATCATGTGAACTCGTCTACAATAACACTTCCCACTTAGAACATTTGCCTTTTAGGATAAAACAGCCATAATAAAGAGGGACAGAAAAAATGGAAATGTATTCTGACACTTTAACTGCTTTTCTCACTGCAAGTTCTATACTTTGGTAGTTTTGTTAATTTTATGCCTTCTATAGACCTGAAATTATGTTTTTGTTGAGATATATTCTACCCTGAAAGAAAAGGAGGAAAAAAAAAAAAGACCCACTCAGCAAAGATTTTTTTTTTTTTTTTTTTTACGGAAGTCTGCAACATTGGCACATTCAAATTTTGTCCTTCATCTGCTTCAATTTTGGAATCACACTAAGCATTCCTAAAAAGGACTGTTTTATTCACAAGTGAGGAAGTGGAGAGGGCTTGGAGTCGAGTTCCCTGAGGAGCCACACATGTCCACGCCATCATCAGAATTGCTCCCTGTTTTTCTCCCGTTTCATATCACCTTCTGATGACTTAAAAAGTTTGCACACATTCCCTCAGGAAGTATTCTCAGGCTGATCCACTTATTCCTGCTAATCGGCCAATTAGGTTTTATATTAACACTTGGTTAGGGATCCAGAGAAGCAGGGTTCCTAAAAGAAAGAACTCCAAGCTTTGGTTTTATTTGTATTAAAATTTTTGTTTTGTAATATTATCCTAGGGGAAATCAGAACTGTTTTGGGTTTATATTTTCATTTGGGGGGGGCGGGGGAGGGGTGGGTAGGGATTGAACTCAGGGGGCGCTCGACCACTGAGGCACATCCCCATCCTTCTTTATATTTTTTTAGAGACAGGGTTTCAGTGAGTTTCTTAGCACCTCACTAAGTTGCTGATGCTGGCTTTGAACTCACAATCCTCCTGCCTGAGCCTCCCGAGCCACTGGGATTACAGGCATGCACCACCACCCCAGGCTTA
>NW_025999999.1:2721731-2749700 GCF_001458135.2 Marmota marmota marmota | reverse complement strand
GGGGTGGGTAGGGATTGAACTCAGGGGCGCTCGACCACTGAGGCACATCCCCATCCTTCTTTATATTTTTTTAGAGACAGGGTTTCACTGAGTTGCTTAGTGCCTCGCTAAGTTGCTGAGATTGGCTTTGAACTTGTGGTTCTCCTTCCTCCGCCTCCTGAGCTGCTGGGATTATAGGCCTGATGCTGTGCCCGGCTTACATTTTTATTGTTTTTAAACTTTGAATATAATGGTGGATAGGGGCAGGAAAGAGGAGTCCTCCCATGATCTCTTCAGAGCTTCAAGCTTCCTGGTCTTTCCCCAGGTCTGCCTGTGACCTCCTCTCTTGGAACTGCTCAGTGATCTGTGGACTAGGAATGTCATTTAGTGGTGAAAATCTACAACTTAGATGATTTCTCAGTTTCACAAAATGTGACCAGCTTCCTTCTGTGATGAGGAGGAAGGGTCAAGCCTCATTATGGGATGTGTGGACACTGTGTTCATCTCTTCCAAATCACTCCTAAAACCATGGATTAAAACAGTGGAGACAAGAACCCAGAGCTGTACTAACCTATGTTAAGAGTTTATCTTCTACATTTCCCTTTGTCTAATCCAATGGATTTCTATTATTCCCCTCCCCAAGCTTTATTGTTTTGGGTTAGCATCCACAAATCAGAGAGAACAATCTGCCTTTGGTTTTTTGGGATTGGCTTATTTCACTTAGCATGATATTCTCCATTTCCATCCATTTACCGGCAAATGCCATAATTTCATTCTTCTTTATAGCCGAATAATATTCCATTGTGTAAATATGTCACATTGTCTTTATTCATGTATCCATTGGGGGATACATAGGTTGTTTCTATAGCTTGGCTATTATGAGTTGAGCTGCTATAAACACTGATGTGGCTGCATCACTGAAGTAATTCTGTTTTTAAGTCCTTTGGGTATAGACCAAGGAATGGGATATCTGAGTCAAATGGTGGTTCCACTTCAAGTTCTTTAAGGAATTTCCATACTGCTTTCCATAGTGGTTGTTCCAATTCACAGTCCCACCAACAATGTATGAGTGTACCTTTCTCCCCACATCCTCCCTAACATTTATTGTTACTTATATTCTTTATAATTGCCATTCTGACTAGAGTGAGATGGAATCTTTTCATTTCTCTAATTGCTAGAGATGTTGTATGTTGTCATACATTTGTTGGTTGATTGTATATCACCTTCTGAGAAGTGTTTGTTCAGTTTCTTTACCAATTTATTGATTGGGTTACTTATTTTTCTTAAGTTTTTTGAGCTCTTTGTACTGGAAATTAATGCCTTATTTAAGGTGCGGGTGGCAAAGATTTTCTCCCATTCTGTAGGATCTTTGTACATGTTCTTGATTGTTTCCTTTGCTGTGAAGCTTTTCAATTTGATATCATCCCATTTATTGATTCTTAATTTTACTTCTTATGCTTTAGGAGTCTTGTTGAGAAATTTGGTTCCTAAGCCAACATGTTGGAAAGTTGGGTCTACTTTTTCTTCTAGTAAGTGCAGAGTCTGTGGTCTAATGCCTAGGTCCTTGATCCACATGTGTAGGGTGAGATATAGAGGTTCAATTTCATTCTATTACATATGGATTTCCAGTTTGCCCAGCACCATTTGTTGAAGAGGCTGTTTTTTCTCCACTGTATGTTTATAGCACCTTTGTCTAGGATGAGATAATTGTATTTATGTAGGTTTGTCTTTGTTTCTTCTATTCTGTTCCATTGGTCTTCATGTCTGTTTTGGTGCCAATACCATGCTGGTTTTGTTACTATAGCTTTGTAGTATAATTTCAGGTCTGGTATTATGATGTCTTCTGCATCACTTTTTGCACTAAGGATTGCTTTGGCTATTCTGGGCTTTTTATTTTTCCCAACAAATTTCATGACTGATTTTTCTATTTCTATGAAGAATGTCATTGGGATCTTTATGGGCCTTGCATTAAATCTGTATAGCACTTTTGGTAGTATGGCCATTTTGATAATATTAATTCTGCCTATCCAGGAACATGGGAGATCTTTCAATTTTTATGAGGTCTGCTTCAATTTCTTTTAGTATTCTGTAGTTTTCATTGTAGAGGTCTTTCACCTCTTTGGTTAGGTTGATTCCCATTTTTTGAGTCTATTATAAAAGGAGTAATTTTCCTAATTTCTCTTTCAGTTGATATATCCTTGGTGCAATTGATTTATTTGTGTTGATTTTAAACCCTGCTACTTTGCTGAATTGGTTTATGAGTTCTAGGAGCTGCCTAGTAGAGTTTTTCTGGGTCTTCTAGATATAGAACTATGTCATCAGCAAATAGAGATAATTTGAGCTCTTCTTTTCCTATTCATATCCTTTTAATTTCTTTCTTTCATCTGATTGCTCTGGCTAGGGTTTCGAGGACTATGTTGAATAGGAGTGGTAAGAGAGGGCATTCCTGTCTTGTTCCAGTTTTTAGAGGGAATGCTTTCAGTTTTTCTCCATTTAAAATGATGTTGGCCTTGGTTCAGTGTTTATAGCTTTTAAATTGTTGAGGTATGTCCTGACTATTCCTAGTTTTTTTTTTTTTTTTAAAGTATTTTGATCATGAGTGGATGCTAATTTTTGTCAAATGCTTTTTCTGCATCGATTGAGATAATCATGTGATTCTTGTCATTAAGTCTGTTGATGTGGTGAATTACGTTTATTGATTTCTGTATGTTGAACCAACCTTGCATCCTTGGGATGAACCCCACTTGTCTTTTTAATATGTTTTTGTATGCGATTTGCTAGCATTCGTTGAGAATTTTTGCGTCAATGTTCATCAGGGATGTCGGCCTGAGGTTTTCTTTCCTTGATGAATCTCTTCTAAGATTCTTGACAGAGTTCCTGAGGGGAGGCAGCAGGGGCTGGCCAAAGCCTGGACTGGCAGCCCAGAGTCACCCTGAGTGTGCATCCCAACTGTGCCACCAATTTGCTGAGTGTGAATTCGAGCAAGACCCTTAACATTCCCAGACAAGTGTTTCTTTCATGTGCAAATGAGAGTTGGTCCAAGTGATCCCCAAAGCCCCTTTGGCCCCTGTTTCTGCATTTGTACTTTAATAGAGGGAGAAGAAAGAAAGTTCATGTTACAGACCAGGTGTGTGTGTGGGGGGGCACCTTACATAGGCAGTGTACTAAAAAGAGAGCAGGGAACAGTGAGAGCTATACAATGTTGTTGTTGCTACAATTATTGCAGTTGTAATCCCAGACTGCACCTCTGCTGCCTGGGAGGAATGACTGGCACACATTTACTGCGGGCGGCCGATGATAACTGGTGCCAGGCCCCTTGCTTGGACGCTACATCCTTGCTGGTTGTGGGAAACCTCCTAGAAGGAGCAAGTGTGTTAACAAGCGTCCCTGCCTCCTTCTTGCCCAGGGGTGCCCAGAAGATGTGACATCCTCATAATCTACAGCCCGGATGCAGAGGAATGGTGCCAATACCTCCAGGACCTTTTCCTGACCAGTCGGCAGGTCCGCAGCCAGAAGATGCTGACACACCGGCTGGGCCCCCAGACCTCCTTTTCTGCTGAGGACCTGCGCCTCTTCCTGAGCCCCCGCTGCGTGTTGGTGCTGCTGTCTGCAGAGCTGGTGCAGCACTTCTACCAGCCTGCGCTGCTGCCTGTGTTGCAGAGGGCCTTCCAGCCGCCGCGACGCGTGGTCAGGCTGCTGTGTGGGGTTCAGGACAGTGACGAGGAATTCTCACACTTCTTCCCCAACTGGGCCCACTGGCAGGAGCTCACCTGTGACGACGAGCCTGAGATCTACCTGGAGGCCGTGAGGAAGGCCATTTCTGAAGGTAAGGGTTTCTTCTCTGGTGTTCTATACTAGGGCAAAAGCCTTGTTTCTAGAATTTTCTATGCCTTGCAAGACACAGGACAGGTTCCAGCATGGAGAGCAGCCAGGGTGGAAGGCAGAGACTCAGTTTGGTATAGGAGTGAGGAACGCGGCTGCCAGCCCTCATGCTTGGTCAATTCCATGTTATTGTCACATGACCCTGACATTTCTGATGAAAAAGCGTCCCTTTTGGAGAACATGTTTATGGAGAAGCAGCCCTCTTCCTCTCTGCTGCCCGCCAGCCTAGCTTCTGTCTCTTGCCCTGCTTCTCCTTTTAAAGTGCGAAAATTCCAATCCTTTCTGCCAGAGATAGTAACGTCAGTGTCCCCAGGAAGTGTGACACATGCTCTGATTAATAGTAGCAGAAGCCATACCCGGATGGATGCATGTCATGGCCTCTCTTCCTCTTTTGGTCTTCTGGTTTTTGCCTTGCTGTGGGCTATGCATGGATCATCTGGTCTCCTGACACTAACCCAGGAGCTTGGAAAATTATGGGCTTCATTTAACTGTGCCTCAGTGATCCCTGGTGTGACTTGGGCCTTAATTCGACTCATCCAATCCTGACCCATCTGATGAAAATGAATCAAGAATTTATGAATTCTTAGTGACCTTAAAAAGGTAGCGTAGCTTCCCAAGGTGCTCTCGTCACAGGAATAGCCTACTCTAAACCCGTAAACATGAGCAGGTCTCCTAACATAGAGCCTTGCTCACTTTGTAATAGAAATGACTGTTAATGAAAAAGATGTCTCACCCGAAATGTCTGGGATCTGGATTGGTAGTTTTCCTAGAGGTTGTTTCTCTTTACTTTAGAGGGACATGATGATAGAAAAAGCACATAAATCGATGGCATTTCATTGCTGGGGGGAGCTGCCTACACAGACCCAAAGAAGAACACACCCAAATGGTTGTTTCTGCAGATGAGTTTATGTCATGGTAGCAGTCCATTATGACCTCACGGGCAGAATGTGAACCACCTACCCCTCATTCAGAGCTTCATGGATATATTGTCATTATACTGGCACCTCACACTGGACTCTGTAACGGATTGTTCTTTAAAACATCACAGTGGTGATGTTATTAAAAATAAAGGACTGTGAGTGTAGCCCAGTGGTAGAGTGCATGCTTAGGATGCATGAAGCCCTTACTTAGTTCAATCCCCAATGCGCGCAGGTGCACGCACACACACACACAATGTAGTAAAAAGAATTCTTTGAATATTGTTTGGAAGCATCCAGTGATGAAATGCCTGGAAAACTTGATCTCCTCTAATATTTTACTTTTTAAATAAAGACTCTGTCTCAGTCTACTGTGAGCTTTTAACGTCAAGTGTTTCAGAAAGAATGAAATATTTCACAGTGGTGTTTCTGTTCTGAGAACAAATAACCTCTCATCAGAAAGAAATTATTTTGATGGGCGATTAAAATAAGCTGCTTAGTGGGAAGTCTCTACAGTTCAGAATCAATGGCTACAGGGACAAATGAAATTATAGGAAAGAGAAGATGGGTGTGGAAACTTAGGTTAAAGGTGGTTACAGGTAGTCAGGTACACTTTAGTTTTCTGCTGTGTTGGATAAAGAAAGGCTTCTCAAAACTTTTCTGTGCACAGACGGGCCTGGGGATTTTGTCAATGTGCATAGTCTGACTCTGACTTTGGGGTGGAGCTAAAATTCTGCATTTCTCATAAGCTCCCTGGTGCTGCTGCTGTTGGTGGCCAAGGTCTAAACTGCCCCTCTCGTGTGGGGTCAGTAGTCATATACCTCTGCTGTGCATGAATCTTCACCTTTCTGGAGATGAGGCAGCATCCCATCAGGGTAGGGCGGCTACTGGGCATCCATTGGTTTAGGTATAACTCAGGCCAGCGTGTGATGATTAGGTCCCTGCATTCTCTTCCTCTCCTCACAGATTTATCATGTTCACTCTGAGAGTTGTTCATCACTCAGTTCTCCAGACATAAGGGGCCCAGACTTTGAGATGGGGGTACTACTGCTGCTATGAACCTTCCTCTTTTGTCATTTAATAGGCCCCATGATCATCATTACTATTCCACTAAAAATGTTTGGGAGGTTTAACTTTATTTCCCACCCCCTCTCCGAATTTGGCAGCCACCTTAAGATTGAGCAGATGTTTTAATTAGGGTCTTTGGTGGGTTGGAGCAGCCAGCTTATTTCCCATGTTCTTCATTTGTGAAAGGATGAGGTTGAACCAGATGATTGGGAAGGTTTCTTCCGGCTCCTTGTGCTGTAATATATCTTTATAAGTTTTGTAAGAAGATGGCAAATTACCCAGAACCTTTCAGCTGACTTGGTTTAGTTCCAAAATGTCTGCAATGATATATGTCAGTGTGTAGAAGAGTGTACCATTCTGAATTTTTTGGACTTGTTGGGTGATTATTTTCAAATAAGGAAGTGAGAAAACCCCAGGTACAGCACAGCAATTATTTCCTCTTTTACTGGAGCTTTATTCTTTGCTGCAAATCTCACTGGAATACAAAAATAGATTCTGTGAGACTGTGTGGGAAAGGACTCAGTGGGTGATGCTGAGTTTTACTTCAGAAGTTCTCATCTGTTGTTGCATGCGTGTGCTGAGGATGGCGGGAAGCCCTGAACCTACTTCTCCCGCTTTGATTTGGTATTACAGTGGAGATCTTGTTTGCTTTTTTTAAAAAAGTTTTTTTGTTGTTGTTGTAGTTGGACACAATCCCTTTATTTTATTTATTATTTATTTTCATGTGATGCTGAGGATCGAATGCAGCACCTCACATGTGAGCCACAACCCCAGCCCTTGTTTCCCTTTTTCTTTGCATTATTTTATGCTTGCTCCCCACCACCCCCCTGCTCCTTGACCTTTGTGTTTCAGAGCTCTGATGACACCCCAAAATTGTAATGTATTTCACCCTTGGTTCCCATGAAAAATTATGGAGGGAGGTGTCCACATCAGGCCTTCCTTTGTTGATATTAGCATTCTAATTTTCATATTAGGATGAAATTTAAAAGAAAAACAGTAGGGATATTGAAAAATGCTTTCTGCTAATCAAATGGATTCTAAAGTCTTTTCCTAAGTGTATTTATTTATTTATGTTTTTATAGTTTTATTGAGGTATAACAAAAATTGAATAATTCAAGGTATAATTAACAAAAAATTGAATATATTCAAGGTTTACAATGATTTGCAGTAAGTATACACCATGAAATGATTACCACAGTTAAAAATTAATGTGGGTTCGTGTGTGTGTTGGGGGAGGGTAGGACCCTTAATGTCTACTCTTAGCAAGTTTTAAGTAAAAACTACTATTAACTGTAGTCACCATGCTAATCATTTGATCTGCCAGAATTCATTCATTTTATAACTGGAAGTTTGAGCCCTTTGACTGACATTTCTCCCCTTCTTTCTTTGCTCTGGCCCTGGTAGCCACCGTTCTATTATCTGCTTCTGAGTGTGACATTTTTAGTTTCAGGTATCAGTGAGATCATGCAGTACTTGTCTCCATGTCTGGCTTATTTCACTTGACCTGATGTCCTCCAGGTTTATCCACTCTGTTGTACATGGCAGGATGTCCTACGTGTATTTCTTCTGTGTGGGCAGGTAGTCTTACTGCCACTTTGCGGATGTGAAAACTGGGGCTCAGAGAGGTTGACTGCCTTGGACAAGCTTGGGACAGCTCACTTTGGGACCTCACTTTCTTCTGTTCTCCATCCCCACTGTCCTCTTGCATGTTGAGACAAGGAATAAGTAAAGTTGCAGAAGAGAAAGGATCAGAGAAAAATGAAGCTTCATGGAGTTCTCTAGACGACAGGCTCCAGAGCTGGTCTGGCCATTGGTGCTGCCCTGGTACCTTGTTTACAGGGCAGGTGCCTGGGCTCCACCCCTGACCTACTGAACCAGAGTTCCTGGGGGTTGGTGCTGGGAATATGAATTTCAGAACGCCTTGGCGTTGGCCCTACTGTACGGTGGGATTTGGGCTCTGCTCCAGGACTAGTGTTCTCTCCTTTGGTTTGAGGGTCGGAGGAGCCAACAGTAATTCAGGCCCTGAGGCAGGTCACAGGACAGTGATCCCCAGGGCTTAGAGTGTGATTGTGGCACGTCATAGGCAGTAACTCATAGAGAAGGGAAGGGAGTCAGACCCTCTCAGCAAAGGGGAAGTCGCTGCGCTCTTCTTGGTGTGGTGGCCTCGTGGATGGTGAGTTATGGTCGACTTCAGGGCTTCTGGGGTGCCTTGCAGAGACCAAGGGGAGAATCTGATGCTGGACCTCTTGGAAATGGACTGCTTTTGTTCTACGGTTCCCCTGCTCTGTGGGTGTGGGTTGCTGGTCTGCTCTTGCTCTGCTGTGGGTTCGTCCACTCTGCTGCTGGCTCTGCACGGCCTCCTTAGTGCTGCTCTCCTCTGCAGGGTGCTTTCTCCATATCGTCTCCCCTTGTGAAATGATCTCTGATTTGGGGAAGAAGATGCCCAGCTGGGATGGCGAAATCTTTCTGTTGTCACTAAAAAGCTATAGCCTGTCCAAGAGTCATTTGGGTTTCCCCTGCTGGGTACCTTGACCTCTTTGTTGAATGGGGGAGGGGAGGATGTGGGGGGTGCGAGGGGCTATTCACGCTCCCGATCGCATGGTTCACTGTCGACTACACTTGAACTGGTTAATGAGGACCGATGCCCACCATAGATTTTTGTGCCAGTGGAAGTTGTCCCTGAGGTCTCTGAGACCCCAGGATTACAGATCTCCTGCAAGACTGGGAGTTCCAGGTGGGGCAATGAACTTGGCCATCCATGCTGCTTCATCAGCTGCCTAGAGATGGGCTTCTGCTCCCTGTTCATGTTCACCTTAGATTTTCTGTGGCCCCTCAAAGAAAGTATCTGTGATTCTTTTGCTGACCGTGTTTGGTGAGCTACATGAAGAGGGGGAAACGCATGCTCAAGTTTCTGCTACTCTGAGAATCTCAAGTTTGTACCTGTCTTCTAAATTTTCTAACATATGCCAGGATGGAAACAGCAGATGTAGGAATTTTATCAATGAATTTCTGACCATGTTGTTTTAGTAAAGTTTTTTTTTTACCTCGCTTCTCCTGGGACTGTTACTTGAAGAGAATACTAGAACTCTGGAGGACCTGCCATCTGTTCTACCCCCTAAATCCTTCTTATAGATATCATTCCATTTGGTCCATGCAGTTTCTCTAAGGCAGATGTTAATATTATCTCCTTCTTAAGGATGAAAAAAAACCAGGCACAGGCAGACTCAGTGACTTACCCAAGGTCACACAGCTGCTTTTCCATAAAAGCAGGGAAGGGGTAAGGGCTTCCTGACTTGTTGCTTTATCTAGATTCCAGAGCCAGCCTTTATCCGATGGGTATTTGTTGGGCATCTACTCTTCTCAGGACCTAGTGTTGTTAACTGGGATAGAGCAAGAAAACAGACAGTCATTGCCATAATGGTGTCTACATTCTAGTGTTCTCTAAAAAGTAATACATGCCACATGTGCAATTACAAATTTCCTAGTAGTTGCAGTTTTAAAAATTTAAAATGTAAAATGAAATGGACAAAATTAATTTTAATGTTATGGTTTACTTAATGGCGTATGTCTGAAATAGTCTCATTCAAGCATATAATCAGCATAAGAACTAGTGAGCTATTTTACATCCTTTTTCATCTTTGAAATCTAGCATGTGTTTTACAGACAGCATGTATTTCAAATATTTGATGGGCACATGTGGCCAGTGGCTACTATTATTGGACAGTAAAGTTTGAAAAGAATGTTTGCTTTTCAGACTTGGAGCTATCATTACATATGATATATTTTAATGCATTACATGCCATATGTGTTAAAGAATATGACTATCCTGGTTTCTTTATTCATTCAAAAAAGTGTTAATGGGCACTGGTAGGTGCTGGTATGGTGTGTGCACTGTATCTTTTACTTTCCTTCCCTCACTGATCTCTTCCTTCTTTGTCCCTTTCTGTGTTGCCACCTGTTTAGGTATATTCCCAGGCTCCAAAAGACACGGTCAATTAAGGCAAGTTAGTTTTGATTAATCACAGGGTTTCTGTCCTTGAGATGACCAGTTTACCCTCTGAGCTAGTGAGATGGAGGTCCCGGCAACCCTCGTGAAGATGGAATCAAACCAGGCTGCTTGTTTGTACTTCAAAAAAATCCTCCTTGGGTCAGGGCCTGGTTAGGTAGATTAGCATTCTGTCAGTGTGACGGAATACCACACCAGCCTCACAGAGGTTGAGTTTGTTCTCTTTGTACTGTTATGAAAAGTCTGCTCAGATTTATGAAGGGGAAAATTCTAAGATACAGAAGAGTGTGTCATATGATGTTATTTAAGTCTACCTTAAAAGAAACATATCTATGCTGACATCAACTTTCCTTTCTTTTCTTTTCTTTTTTACTTGGGGAAGATACATAAGAAATTGTTGATAGTGGTCACCTTTGGGTATGCAGGGACATTAAAAAATATTTTTAATTGTAGATGGATAAAGTAACTTTCTTTCCTTCCTTCCTTCCTTCCTTCCTTCCTTCCTTCCTTCCTTCCTTCCTTTCTTTCTTTCTTTCTTTCTTTCTTTCTTTCTTTCTTTCTTTCTTTCTTTCTTTCTTTTGTGCTGAGGATTGAACCCAGTGCCTCCACATATGCTAGGCAAGCACTCTACACTGAGCCTCAGCCCCAGCCCTAAAGGGACATTTTAAACTTTTGTTTTAGGCATTTCCCCAGTGTTTAAATTTTTTCTATGTTTATGGTTTAATTTCAGTTAGGAATGTTATAAAGAGAAAAATGATGGTGTCATGGGGATTGTAGGGCTCTTGAGGAATATGTTGGGCTTGTGCCCAGCTAACCCGAGCAGGCTGCACTTGGGTTAAGTTCCTCATGAAGGTGCCTTGGCCTTCAACCTTTCAGACTGACCTCTGGTAAGGGAATGGGTTCATGTGATTGCCAATGTCTGTGCTGTCACTGGCTTGGTGTAGAATAAGCCCCTATAAAGAGCGAACAGCTACTTACCACTGAATCATGTTTCCATACTTGTCCAATTTGGACTGCTGTCTTCCTAAGGTCAGTAAGGGAACAGCAGTGTGTATTTCACAGATGGACACTCACTGGTTGTGCCACTTTAGACAAGTCACTTGGCCATTTGGATCTGTTCTTGTTCTCTTTAAAATAGTGGGGAGAACACAGGTGGATATCTCAGAGGTTTATAGCCACGAAATTCCATGATTCCAAGCATGTGTTACCTCACATATTGCATTTCATTGCTGGGTCTCAATCTGATATTTTAAAAATCCCACCAAGTATATTTTATACTGTATTTATTTTAGCTAACAAGGTATTCTTCACAACACAATTTTTAAGCAACCCTAAAAGAAAGTTTTCTGTTTATGGACATTAGCCCATGTTCAGTCTTAGCAGAATGTAGCAGTCTACCATTATCTTTATGGGAATGGTAGGATATAAGTAGCTAACATTTTACATATATTTTATTATGATCTGCATGCAGATTCATGCATGTGGGTTCACAGGAAGATCAGAATGGGGGAGGGAGAAATAGGGGCAAGTATGCATGGCAGGATGGGTCTGTTAATTTCCCTATTATTACAGGTTGTTTTCACAGCTTTTCGATTTAGTTTCCACCAGCCATTCACATGACTGAAAGTATGTCTGAGATGAGCCAGAAAATAGGATGGTTTAATGTTGCAAATGACTCCTGATCTGCTCACTGCAGAAATGATTGAAACTATAGTCGGCTTGTTATATGGACTTGTGGGCAGAAAATTTCCTATTTTAACTAGTTTGATAAACAGAGGGCAGTTTTCCCCCCAAGATATAGAAAATGAACAAAATCAGAAATAGATTAAAAACTGTTTTGTGAGGAAAAAAGATATTTGGAGACTTTTGTTTTCATTTTTTGGTGTGTGTTTAAAAAACAATTCTAATACTGTTCTCCACAGACGGTGTTTTGTGTGTGGCGGTGCCTGGTAAATGGTGGACAGTTGGATGACTGGATGAGTGGGGATATCCATGGGTGGTTGTCTATTTTCCCTACTCGTGGGCCCGTTCTGAGTGTCCCAGTTGGTGAAAAAGATGTGCTTCCCATAAGCGTCTTACTTTAGGGTCTGTGATTGTCAGTTGTTTCTATGGAGCAGGTTTCTTGGGTCCCAGAGGGTGTTTTTAGTCAGGGGAAGCCCCCAAACCTCTTAAGTTCATTCAATGAAAGACAGTGTCTATAGAGTACATTCTTTTCCCATATCCATACTTAAAAACATACCAGGTGTGGTAGCCTCGGGTGGGTCATTTGTTGGCTCCTCTGGGTGTGTGTGGTCTATTACTAGCAGAGATTAAATTCAGTGTTTCTTCTGAAAGTGAAGAAATCTATAGTTTGGAGGAAAGCTCGAGAATGGGCTTAGTCATTTTGGGAATTCTCTAGTACCACTCTGAGTTTTGGCCTTCTGAATGTGTACATCTTCCCCATCACCTTTACAAGGCTGGAACCATACTAGGTTCTGATTTTAAGATGTGCTGGTCGAGCATTCATATTTCGTCTTTCAAGTTGCCGTTTCACAAAAAGCCTGCAGGCTCTTTCTCTAACATCTGATAACACAGGAAACAGAGGGGGAGGCCGATGATGAAATGAAATGCTCTACTTTTAAATTAGACTGAAATAAGTTTCCTTTTACACGGAGAGCTAATGCGTGAGGCTGAAGCTATTGTTACAGTTTGCAATAAAATAAGACATTCTTCCAACGATCAGATAGAATATTTGCATGAGCTGCCGATTTGGATTTTTGAGCATGTAAAACATGGGGAAACATTTCTGTTGCAGGATATGGCAGTTAGGATTCCAAACCCAGCCAGGTCTGCTACTCCTTCTGGCCCAACCTTTCAAATGCTCTAATACTTTCTGAATATCATTTTTCAAAGCCCTGATTTAATGCCAGAGAAGATCTCCAAATGCGATTGTAAAGTACTTTTGTGTTTGAGGTTTTTCAGGAGAAAGACACTGCTGAAATAACCGAACCATAATTTGGGAGCCTAAAGGTTTATTTTATTTTGAAGTCATTTTGAATTCAGAATCCCTGTAGGTTTTAGGAATCCTTAAATGATGCTTTGCCCCAGTTTTTCTCATCTGGTTAAAACTTGCCCGTATTTTGCAGAGAGTTTAGTTTTAGAGTTTCTAATGGAAAAAAGGAAGACAGGGAGACATTTAGTCAACAAGATGGAAATATAGAATATTAACATTAGAGTAGGAAATTTGGGGATCATCTGGTCCGATCCTTTTACTTAAAAATGACAAAGTAGGACCCAGAGAGGTTAGATGCCTTGCCTGATGTTAGAGACAGTAGCAGAGACGAGACTGTTACTTTATGTTGATATCCAACAGGTATTTATTGAGCTCCGGGGAGGGCCTGCCATGGGTATGGCACTATGCTGGATCCTAGGGAAACTTGATGGAAAAGTCAGATTCAAGCCCTGTATGTATCCTAGCAAGAGAGGGACATTCACCAGCCAGTTACCATTGCTAATTACCTAATTCCAGGAGCCTCCAGGGTTATGGAGCCAGGGAATCATAAAGGGGACCTGACCTCTTTATAAGGTAGTTCCTTACAGCCTCTATTAAGGAAAGAATAAGTGTTCTGAGCATCAGTTTTGGAAAAGAGAAGAGAAGGCCTGGCTTGTAGGTATGGCAGATCTTTTGCACGTGGCCACTAATGACAACCTAGAGCCCAGGTTAACTATAATTTTCAGGCAAGACCGTCACTTTCTCAGAGTAGTGATTAGGACTGTCTAAAGTTTTAAAGCAGCTTTATTCAAACTCTTAATTTTAAAATTAGCATTTTGTTTCTTAAGTTTCTAGACAGCAGTGATGCTGATGTGCATATATTAATATGTTCTCTGATTTCAAAGGTTCACATTCTGGTTCATCTAAATGTGTGTGGGTTGGAAGGATGGACTGAAGATTAGGTTGGATTAGATTAGGAGATTAGATAAGGATTGATATAAAATCCTTTTTGGGGTCCAAGAAAATAATGGAACTGTCATACAAAAACAGGATAAAGGGATACATGTTTTAAGAGAAGCATTTGTAGGAACTGGTGATTTTTAGTTGAACGAAACTAAACACAAATCAGAAGAGCAATATTGCTTCCCCAAACAGTAAAGACCAAATGAAGGCTTATGAATGGAAGTTGGTTTGTTTTTGTGGTTTTTTTTTTTTTTTTTTTTTTTGTACTGGGGATTGAAGTCAGAGGTGCTTTACTACTGGGCCACATTCCCAGCCCTTTTTATTTTTATATTTTTTATTTTGAGGCATGGTCTCACAAAGTTGCTTAGGGCCTTGCTAAGTTGCTGAGGCTGGCCTCAAACTTGCAATCCTCCTGCCTCAGTCTCCCAAGTCACTAGAATTACAAGTGTGTGCCATCGAGCCCAGCTATGAGTGAAGTTTTGACAGCAGAGAAGAGGTTCCTCCTCTACCCTGCACTGGTCAGCTTATTTGGAGAAATATTCACCATTTCAGTGGGAGACTGGATGATGACAGCACATATAGTTATTCACCCACCCACTCACCCATCCATCCATTCATCTAGTTACTCATTTTGTTTATTGTTCCTTTAATAGAATGTAAGTTTCAACTTAGTCCCAGAACCTAGCTCCGTCCTTGACACAGCAGGCCCTCCATAATTGTTGATTGACTGAATGGAATAAATGGGGTTCTCAAATTCTGTCAGATGAGAGGTGATGGGAGGAAATGAGTTTTTCATGGAGAAAAGAAGTTTTCTTGGAGCTATGAAAACTGTCTTCAGTGTCGAAAGTCTGTTGCATGGAAAAGCAAAGACAAGACCTGTTCTGTGGACGAGGCAAGTGGCAAGGGATGAAGGCTGCAAGGTTGGCAACAACACAGGCTTAGCTGGCCCTCAGCATCAAAGGACCATCTCTCCTGTGAAACGGTCACTTGAAGCAAGAGTCAAAATTTTATAGTACATTAGAAATTAAGAAAATAAACTTATTTTATCATATTGACACAATCTCATTTTAATTTTTCTATATGCCAATTCTAAAGCAACACAAAAACTAATCAATTGTTTTCTAAAGCTTTTGTGCAGGAGGGGTTGAGTGCATTTTTCTGACACTAGTTTTTGCTAGAATAATATAATTTATCAGTTCAATTTGACTTTTTTTTTGGTGCTGCATTGAAATAATATTCACAACACATCTGACTCCTACAATTTTCTTAGGGCTCCTTTTTACCATCAGGTGTTCCTTTCATTAGCTTTTTTTTTTTCCTTCTGATACTGGGGATTGAAGACAGGGGGCACTGAACCACTGAGCCACATCCCCAGCCCCCCCCCCGCCCCCTTTTTTTTGTATTTTATTTAGAGACAGGATCTCACTGAGTTGCTTAGGGCCTCACTAAGTTACTGAGGCTGGCTTGGAACTCGTAATCCTCCTGCTTCAGCCTCCCAGGCTGCAGGGATTGCAGGCATACACCACCAGGCCTGGCTTATTAGCTTTTGATTGTTTGACAGTATCCCTGCTGGTGTTCTCCTGTCCAGCTGGTAGCCTCTCCCACTGACAGCACTCTTGTTGTAGTTGTAATAGTTTTCCAACATCACTTTCATCAACTTCATAGAATTCTGCATCTTTGGCAAAATCTGGAATTACCCCACGAGATCAAATCACATTGCATTTATCATTTATTGTGAAGAAATCCTGAATCTGGGAGTGAACAACAAAAGCATAACTTGGTAGATGAGGCTATGCACCAAGATTAGAAAAGCAGAGATATTTAAGTGGGGACCAATTTTGTAAATGAGCATTTTTGTCAGTAAAAATGTTCATGTTATAAAAATTTAGCTTCCCAATGTTTCCATAACCATGAGAACTCGAAATGATGAGGTTGCTAGAGTTGGAAGTCCCTGACCTGGGTTTAGAGCCTCAAGATTCACTCCACCAAGCAGAGAACAGAGAGAACGAGTATCCTAGCACATTGGTAAACATGCTGTTTGGTAGACAAGTTGGGAAATTCTGTCACTGGTGATGGAATCCTGAGTCATAACAATCTCTACGGGCTGAACATTGGCCCTAATCCAACAATTAGATTCCAAACCTCATCCTTGCCTCACCCTCATATCAAAACAACCCCAACCGTAAAACTATAGCATGGCAAAGGGAAAGGCATGGGCTTTACATGAAAAAGATCTGGAGGTTCAAAGTGACCACAAGCTCCATATGGGTCAGCAAGGTGCCTCACTGCTGTAAGATGCAGGCTTGAACTGCCCTTCAGAATAATGACCAGATAGTAAAAAGCCACAGCTTTTTTTTTTTTTATTATTATACACAGATTGCAGTTACTCACCTAGAACAGGTATTGGTGGGAGGTGAGGAGAGTGGGGAGCTGGATTGGGAGGCTTGGGGAGTTATAGGCAAGCCTGAGCCATCTCTGTGTGAAGCTGCCTTGGGAGGTGAATGTGTTCTACTTGTTTGCTTGTAAGAGAAAACACCAACTTGAATGAAAGAGGAACCAAACTCTGGGAAAGGAAGGGGTGCAAGGACTTGAACTCCAGAGTTCCCCCTCCGCCTCTCATTTGGTGTCTCCGCACGTTGGTGTCTTTCTCTCTGATGCATCATCCCCATGAAGAGCCAGGACCCCTAGGAGTTCCTCCACCTCACTTCCTCCAGCTCCGGCCCTAAGAGGAAGCTAATGTCATTCTTTCTGGTTCAAAAATTTTAAATCTCAGGACAGGACTAATTGGTCCACCCAAGAGACTTGGGTAGTCTCTAGGCTGATTAACAGCGACCAGGAGATTAGAGGACTGTGACTGGCCTGCTTTGGGAACCTGGGGCATGAGATTTCTACAAAGTTCACAGCCTCCATTCAAAACACTTGGTGAATGCAGAGGGATCAAGAGTTTTCCTGAAGGGGATCACTGTTTTTATCAAGCAATGCAAGAGATGTCCGCCACACTGAGGGACCGGTATCCTGATCTCGGTCTGAGGATGGAAGAAAGAATTCGGGCTGCTGAACCACAGAATTAGGGACTTTGGGGCTGGAATGTGACTAAAGCTCAGCATGGTCAGATGGCTTGCCCAGAAACACTCAATTGGCCAGAAGCTTAGGCCTCTGACACTGAACTCAAGAGTCCCATGTTACTTTGCTGTCCCTTTTTTTTTCTTTCTTCTTTCTTTTTTGGTACTAGAGATTGAACCTAGGGGTGCTTAACCACTGAGCAACATTCCCAGCCCTTTTTATTTTTTATTTTTATTTTGCGAAGTTGCCAAGGCTGGCCTTGATATTTCAATCCTTATGCCTCAACTTCCTGAGCCGCTGGGATTACAGGTGTGTGCCACCGGGCTCAGCACTTTGATGTCTTGAAGAAGAAGAAGAAGAAGAAGAAGAAGAAGAAGAGGAGGAGGAGGAGGAGGAAGAAAACAGACATGATAATCGCCTTCAAGCATTTGCGGGATTCTGATGTGGAAACAGGTGTAGTGTTGTTTGATGAGGCTCCAAAGGGCAGGTTAGGATTCATGGATGGTGGCACCTGAGAGCAGAATTCTGCTAGATTTCCGGGAGAATGTTAACACCTGGAATGGCTTCGTTGTGGAGCAGGTGTCTCAGGAGGAGATGACCAGAGCCGTATAAGCTAAAAGTTAGGCAACCATCTGCCAAAGATGCTGAAGAAGGAGTTCCTAATGTCCTTCCAATGCAGAGATAATGTACATTAAAGGGCGGCTCATGTTGCTGTTTTCCTTCAGTTTCTTTCCCAGTAATATTAGTAACAATAGTAGCAGCAGCAGCTGTCGCCAGCTGTGGAATGTTTGCAGCGCTAAGTGCCGTGCCACCCTATTCTAGTGATTATCTCATTCAGCTTTAACTTAGAAGCCATTGCTATGTTTGTCTCCATTTTGCAAATGAGGCTGGGAAACAGTCACTTTCCCAAAGGCATGTGGGAGCACCAGGTTTGCTCCTCTTCACCTCTAAGCTCAATGGACTCTCAGAAACTATTTCCAGAGGCCATTGGGAGGCCTCATGAGGCAAGGAGGATCACTTGAGCCCAGGAGTTTGAGGCCAGCCTCAGCAACATGGCAAGACCCCCATCTCACAAAAAAAAAAAAAAAAAAAGTTTCCAGCCCCATTTTTAGCAGTCTCAAAGTGTGATCCTTGGGATTCCTGCTTCAGAAATCATGTATTTTTGAGTTTGATGTAAAGCCAAATGTTTGGAACCCCACATTTTTTGTTAACATTCATGATGTTGGCCTCTACCCGTTCCCCTGTGAGCTAGAACGTCTGTTTGGAGTCTACTGGGAATTCATATTTTTTAACAAATATCTTTGATGATTTTGATGGGCACTAAAGTTTGAGGACCCCTGGCCTTGGGCTTGCAGGGGAGACCCTGGAAAGCTTAACAGTCTCATGTTTCTTTAAGCAGCTTAGACTTCACTCTGAATACCCCTGAGAGCAATCGAAGGGCTGAATGTGGGTCTGACCTCATTAGAACTGATTTTCACAAGGTCGTCTGGTGGCTGTGGGGGGACAGGGCTGCCTGATCTGAGCAGAGGCTGAGCTGTGGAGAGGGAGGGATGCTGTGGAGGGGTGGCAGGCCCAGCAGGACTTGGTGAGTGGTTGTGGGGAGAAGGGAGGAAGCAATTACGTGGGTGAGTTCAGCTCATAAAACTGAGGCTGTCTGCTAGGAAACTGGCGTGCACCCAGAATTCAGAAGGCAAGGAGGCATTTTTGATTGGGTGGTCAGTTCGCGGGTTGGATTTTAAGAGGCATGGTTGTCAAGAGTGACAGGCAAAGGGGTCTGGGTCAGGGGAACTCAGTGGGTGAGGCAGAGGGGCAGGAAAGGATAGGGCCTGTTTGAATGGAGGGCTGGGAGGGAAGGTGGGGAAAACGATTCTGAAGGTCATAGTGAGTCTGTGGGAGATGGGCCTTCAAATCAAGGAGCCTTGCCCACCCTATCTCAGAGGGCTTTCTTTGGCTCCGGCAGCAAGGTGAATAACAAGGCATTGGGAGAAATTGTTGAAACAGCCCAACTAAAGGATAGACCCAGGTTCTCAAGCCTTTTTCCAGAAGATCAATTGGATGTAGAACTAAATGTGCATACAGATCCAGCTTAGAGGAGAAGTGGGTGAGGTAATGCATGTTAACTAGCTGGATTCAGCCACTGTACAATGAATACATATTCCAAAGATTGTGTTGATTCTGATAACTCTCTACAACTTTTGTCAATTAAAGATAATTAAAAAGGAATGGAATCCATATCGGATTTTTCTGATGCAATATTATAGCACATTTTCATGGGCTCATGAGTATTTTGTTGAGATAACATCAAAAGCAAAGTTCCTCTGACATCTTATTCTTGCCCTGTGATTCTTATCACCACCCCCCTTTACCACCAGGGTTTATATATGGTTCAGATCTTGTGTTTACGCCTTGTCTCCAGAGTGGGTGGGGAACGGGGTTGACTGGAAGGAGCAAAAGCCCCTGACAAAGTTGCCTTGTTGAATAAACACTGGAAATGTGAAAGGGCATCTGCGGGTGGGTGGGTGAGTTGTGTGTTCCTGAATCCATGGCAGTAGGCCCTTGGCAGATCAATGTAAAGAGAGAAAGAGTGTGTGTGTTTCCGCAGCAAAGGTTTCGTCAAGATCAGTTCCCTACCTCCAGCCCCTCCTGTCTTCCAGGCAGAGAGTCAGGATTGCTCTGAATCCAGCCCTGTGAATAAGTCACCTCTCACTAGCTGCCCAACCATTGCCTACATAGTCCTGCAGATCTGTCTCCAGGTCCAAGACTTAGGATAAAGCAGCACAGAGATGGGGAAGGGGCGAGGGGTAGGCACAAGAGGAAGGTTGACCAGGAATGCAAGGAGGCTTGGCTCTGGTTTCCACATCCTACCTGTGGAGGGAGATGGTGCATTACGTCTTGGATGTAGGCACAAGCGTAGTTAGAGCCTGAAGGAATGGTGGCCATGGATTTTTTTTTTTTTTTTGGTACCAGGGATTGAACCCAGGCATGCTTGACCACTGAGCCACATCCCCAGCCTTTTTAATATTTTATTTAGAGACAGGGTCTCACTGAGTTGCTTAGCGCCTCACTGAGGGGCTGAGGCTGGTTTTGAACTCTTGATCCTCTTGCCTCAGCCTCTTGAGCTGCTGGTATTACAGGCGTGCACCACTGTGTCCTGCTTTTTTTTTCTTCAATTGTTGTAGGCCACTGATGTTCTGTGATTTTTAAAATTTATTTATTTATTTTTTAGATATACATGACAGTAGAGTGTATTTTGACATATTATACATACATGTTCTGGTTGAACATGATGTGGAGTTATACTGGTCATGTATTCATATATGCACATAAGAAAGTTATGTCCCATTCATTCTACTGTCTTTCCTATTCCTATCTCTCTCCCTTCCCTTCATTCCCCTTTGTCTAATCCAGTGAATGTCTTCCCCCACCCCACTTCCCCTTATTGTGAATTAGCTTCTGCATTTCAGAGAGAACTTTTCACCTTTGGTTTTGGGGGGATTGGCTTATTTCACTTAGCATGATAGCCTCCAATTCCATCCATTTATTGGCAAATGCCATAATTTCATTTTTCTTTATGGCCTAGTAATATTCCATTGTGTATATATACCACATTTTTAAAAAACCCATTTATCTGTTGAAGAGCACGTAGGCTGATTCCATAGCTTAGCTATTATGAATTGAGCTGCTGTAAACACTGATGATGGCCGTGGGGTTCCTAAGTGAGGGATGTGTGTGCTAGCTTTAGGTGGGAGATTGGATGAGGAAAGAAAGAGCAGGCAAGGAGACAAGGTTCTGGGCCTGCGTAGCTAGAAAAAGGGTGTCTCAGAGATCACAGTGGGGAAGCCAGTCTGGGGGAAGATGGCGCATCTGTGCTCAGACGCTCAAATCTTCTTTTGGTACAACTCAAAGCCACTGTGGAGGGTTTATTTGCAGCTGTGGGACCAGCCCTCAGGGGAGGGGCCCGGACAGATGGATTTGTCCCTTCATTCACTATTTATCGAACACCCACCACGGACCAGGTCCTGTGCCGGGGACACAAAAACTAAAGGAGGTGCTGACGCTTCTTCGAAAGGAGGGAATCTTGGAGGCCTCTAATAGAGATTAAGAGACCAGTTTCCAAAGCACAGAGGGACAAGGTGGTGGTTCTCTTTGGCATGTGCCGCAGTCTGTATGAGCCACCACACAGCTTGTAGATTCAAACAGCAACTCTTTATTCCCGAACTCACACCAGCCGTCTACAATCACGTTCTGGGGAAATCCACGTTCTCTGCCCAAATCCACCTCCACTGGGCTTCTGTCTCCCAAAAAATACTGTCTGAATCCCGTGAGAACTCAAGGGGAACTCAGGCAGCAGGATACGCCCTATTCCCAGCAGGAATAACCTTAAACCTGGAACGCCCTAAACTGGGAACACCCTAAACCCGATTATCCTAAACCAGGAACACCCTAAACCCGGATCCGCCCTGGTCCTTGAGCAAGGTCACCTACATGCAATGTCACTGCAAAATGTCCTATTTCCACGAGTCCTTCCACTAAGCAACATGGGGTACGCTGGCAAGGAAATTGTCATACCTACTTGGCTAATGGCTCCCAGCAGGCATCGTGTGGACACACCCAGACGTATCCACCTAACCCCTCACAGGGCACAGGGGGCCGATTTGGGATCCATGGTGAACTTCTATTTGCTAAATGTTCATGAACCACGTTGGTTTAGGTTTGTGTTCCAGATACTGTGTGGGGCAGGAAGGAAGCACAAACACACACCACATCTCTGTGAGAATGCTGGCTGTGGTGTTTGAGAGAGAGTGGTCAGGCCGTCCTGTAGCGCTGGTTGAGCAGCCACACAGGGCTGGGGGTGACGAGGTGAACAGCACAAAAGCTATGGCTGCCTTTCTCAATACTGTAAAATGCCATCGTGTTCCTTAGAGACTGGGGGAATCCCTATCTTTCCTGGCTCTGTCCATCACCACACGGTCCAAACCCGTTAAATTCTAGCACCTGTGGTTTCTCATTTCCCTGGACTCCTGTGCTCATCAGCAGGGCATCCACAGCGCACACTGGTTCATTGAATCACCTCCTGAATTCCAGCTAGATCGTGTGCTCCTCAGGAGCAGGACAGACATATGTTCTTTGGGTCTATCCATTGGGCCCAGTCCAGTGTGGGCGCAGAAGTCTCAGCTATTTGGTTGGTTGGCCGGTTGGTTGAAGTCCTGGAGCCCAGATATTACAGTTATTTTTCAGCTGAAGTAGCTTTAGAACAGAGCGAGTAAATTAATCTCATTAGGGTCACAGTCATTATGTGTCATAAATGTGCATTGACTGCCTACGTCCTGAATTGTTGAAGAAAAAAAAAATGCTCTCGGAACATTCATGATCTAAATAAAGAACCAAAGGCAGATTCACATTTGCTTCAGGCGATCCAGCAGCCCTCCCATTAATATATATTTATTAAACACCCACTCAGAGACTTCAGTGAGGCCCTGGTGCTGTGTTCCACGAGGCAGGGGGATTAGAGATTCTGCAGCAGACATGTAGGTCCTGCTGGCAAGAATCCTGGGGAGCTAAGCTGGCATGGGGCATCTGTGTGGTAATGGCCAGTTGAAGCACCAGGCCCTACCTCAGCAGGGATGGGTTCAGATTTCATCTCCATGGTGTCCCCACTTGCTGCTGTATGTTGTCACAATGAGTGCCCTACTGCTGCTTTGGATCAGGACTGGCCACAGAAAAGGCAGTAAAGCAGCCCTGGCTATGAAGGGAGAGAGAGTGGTCAGGCCGTCCAGTGAGCTGAGGCCCAAGTTCAGACCAGGAGGCTAGGACTCTGGCTGAAGTACCCGGCTCTGGTCCTGGGGAGGTCTCTCAGAGGCTCCTCTTCAGTCATCTGGAGACTGGGGGGACCAGTTTTGGAGAGCTCACTCTGATCACTCTTCTGAACAAGGGCAACTTAGCAAGGCCCTATGCAACTTAGCAAGACCCTATTTCAAAAAACAAAACAAAACAAAACAAATAAAAGGGGCTGGGGATGTGTTTCAGTGGTTAAGCATCCCTGGATTCAATCCATGGTACAAAAAAAAAAAAATTACTGGGTCATAGACCCATGAGCAGGACAGGTATGGAATTTTGAGGGGATAGGGAAGAGCAAAGTAGGACCTTGAGCAGCTGGGATCCAGAGGCCACCAAAGATTCACAATACCCTACAGGAAGGAGTTATACATTTGCCTGTATAATATGCTGGTGATGTATGGTTTTGTTCTGGACAAAAATGTCTCTGCTACTAACAACAACAAAAAATAATCTAAGGGCTGGGGATGTGGCTCAAGCGGTAGCGTGCTCGCCTGGCATGCGTGCGGCCCGGGTTTGATCCTCAGCACCACATACAAACACAGATGTGTCCGCCGAAAACTGAAAAATAAATATTAATAAAAAATTCTCTCTCTCTCTCTCTCTCTCTCTCTCTCTCTTTCTCACTCTCTCTTTAAAAAAAATAATAATCTAAGAAATACTCTAATAAAATTGCAGGCATCTCAGGGGCTAGATGATATTGGGCTTTGAACTGTCACATTAGGAACCTGGACTTTACCCTATAGTCAGTGGCTCCCTGTTTGGGTTTTAGGAAACTCATCCTGCAACCTGGTAGAAGCTGGAAAGGTATGAGATAGAAAAAAGAAGACCATTTAGAAGACAGTCATCCATGAGCTAGGAGAGAAACAGCTTGTTCCAAAAGAAAATGCATGCAATCATCCACTAAAACAATTCTGCAAGTGTTTGTGTTATAAATTCAGAGAAGAGGATCAATCAATTTTTTAGAAGTTGCAGAATAATAACTTCACAATGATTCTAGTTATAATGAAAAACATCTGTGCTGGTGTATGTTTTATAAATTGCTAAGAATGGGAAGATACACACCAAACTGTTCATGATAGTTCTCTCCACGGAGGAGAATGAGGATTAAGATAAACTGATGAATATTTTCACTTTTTTTTCTATAGACTTCTGTTAGAAAATTGGTTTTGTGTTTTTTTTTTGTAACAAGTACATATTACCTTTATAATTAAAAAAAAACATTTCTAAGACTTAAGAAATTCAAAGATTACCATAAAATCAAAAAATATTTCTATGATAAAAAATGATTGGGGTCTACAACAAAACCAGTAGCTATGAGAACGGAAGGTGGAGGATAGGGCCTCGCAGACGGATGCTGAGGCACAGCAGGCAGGGGCCTGGCGGGAGGAGGTGTGGCCAGAGGTAGTGGACATCTCAGCTACATTTCCCTGCATCCTGGGAAGTGAGCATTGTTGCTCTTTTCTCTTTACATTGAAGCTTTTCTGATGTTTAAATCACTGTGACCCAAAAGACTGTGAAGTCCTTGAAGACAGAAGTAAGAAGACGAGTTAGAGGACAATTGTCCATGAATAAGATAAAAAAGCAAACTGCAAAACAAAATCTATCCTTCTGGGTCTTACCAGTATCTAGCTCCACGCTTGACACATGTAAATGCTCAGTGATCTTTTCTTCCCTGGAATGCGTGTGAGGTGTGGCAGTTCCTTCTGTGATTTTTACTGTAGGAGACATGAGGCCAACTGTTTGCTGCCAGCCCAGCTATGGAGGTGGCAAAGGGGCCAGCAGGAGCTATGGACAGATACAGATAGTCACCATCCTTTCTTGCTGAACCACACCTGGCTGTCTCTTCTATGAGCTGCGTGACCCTGAACAAGGCCTCATATGGGAGAGATTTAGGGGTGCTGTCTCTTTGCTTGGCTCTTTTCAGTGATAGGTTTGTGTATCTTGAATTTAGTGACTATTGGAATGATCACCATATGAGGGTCATTTTAGATATGACCTTGTCATCTAAGACACTCTGGGGGGAAAAAAGATGTAAACAACTCACAAGCTGAATTTTGTGGCTTTTGTGGATATATTTGTATTTTTTAAAAGTAGAAAGTCTACAGCTCTAACATACTCAAATTGATATTCTTTGCTTCTTTTGACCACAAAAGCCACAAGTCTGCATCATTGCCAGGAGGCTGTGATGGGGAGATTATGATCTTCCTATTGATCTTCTTTTTTTTTTTTCTTTTTTTGGTGTTGGGGATGGAACCCAGGGCCTTGTGCATGCCAGGCAAATGCTCTACCACTGAGCTATGTACCCAACCCCCTATTGATCTTTTTTAAAAGCAAGCAATAGCCAGGCATGGTGGTACACACCTGTAGTCCCAGCAACCCAGGAAGCTGGGGCAGGAGTATCACAAGTTCAAGGTCAGCCTAGGCAACTTACTGAGATTCTATCTCAAAATATTAAAAAAAAAAAAAAAAAAAAAAAGAGAGAGAGAGAGACTGGGATGTATTTCAGAGGTAAGTGCTTGCCTGGTGTGTGTGAGGCCCTAGGTTCAATCCCCAGAATCACAAACAAAAACAAAAAGCTGAACTTGTGTGTTGGTTTAATGGTGTGTTGGTCAGGCTTCTCAACTCTTGCAAAAGGCTTACCTTATCCACAGCTTGTCTTCTTCACTGGCAACATGAGATACCTGAGTGTTACCCCAGATGCCCTCATCTCTGATTTTTCCCACTTGATCCATTTTTTTTAAATGCTTCTTGGTGCATTTTTTTCTAATATGGACTGTGTCTGATGGGCTCTTGTTTTTTTCACAGCAATTTGGAAAGTACTTGTTGTATCTTGAATTCTGCCTACTGCGCCTCATAGTTTTTCTTAAGATTGTCCTTAAGACATAACTTCATTGATCTTTGAATGCACTGGGATTTTCTTTCTGATTATTTGTGTACATGCTCCCTGGTAGCTCAGTGGCTTTTATTTCCCTTTGCCCAGACTGTCTTGTACAGTGAGGCACATTGTAAAATGCAGGCTCCCTGATCCCCCATCAGCATCCTTTTTCACTGAGCTGGGAATAAATGCATTTTGCATTGTGATATGGACATGAGGTTTTAGGGGCCAGGGAGAGAATATGGTATGAATACCGATGGATATTGGATATGAGGTTTCCCCCAGAAGCTCCTGTTACTGCAGGAATATTCAGAGGTGAAATGATGATATTATGAAAGCTGTAACCTATTCAGCCCATCCTAGTTTGAATGGACTGATAGACGGTAACTGTAGGCAGGTGGGGCATGCTGGAGAAGGTGGGTCACTGGGGGCATCCCTGGGAGATTGCATCTTTAGCTTGGCCCTTCCAGCCCCCTTCTGCTTCCTGACCCCACCATGAACTGAGCAGTTTCCTCCACTGGGCCCTTCCCGCATGATGTGCTGCCTCCAGAGCAGATTCAGCCATCTGTGGGCTGAGTCCTCTGAAATCCTGAGCCCCCAATAAAATTTTCCTCCTCTAAGTTATTCTTGTTGGGTACTTTAATACAATGCAAAAGCTGACTAAAATGTGGTATCTGAGCGGAAACCAGTTTCCCATTCTGACATACACTCTTTCACTAAATATGTGAGATTTTTCACTTTGCCTACTGGAAGTTATTGGGAAATAACTTTTTTTTTTTTTTTTTGCTTACATTGTCCAACCAGCTATGTCAGTGGTCTTGCATAGAAAATAAGGAGAAGCTGTATGAACTGTCTTGCTTTGACTTTCATAATGCTTAACTTACGAGCATTTGGAGGATCTTTATTTGCCTCTGGAGTGGAAATCAGTCATTTCTCTTAAGTGGAAGAGGAACACAAGGAACAAGTCAGGGTCTTTTTGGAAATCTCAAAATAAATATCCTCTGGTGAGGTCTAAGTCTTAATAATAAAAGTGGTAATTATTTGCCATTAGTCTTGTTCTGGTATCCAGACTGGGGTCATTAAAATGAGTGGCACAGCCACTCACATGACTGGTATTAGCTCCTGTATATAGACATAACCTTGAAGGATTGGAAGATGGGTTTAAATTTCCCTATGTTTTGTATAAAACATCCGTCATACTGTGAATTACAAAAGTGATGAGGTTTTGGATAAAACCTCACTTATTTTTATTAGATGCATCTTTCAGCATTTGGTAGCATCTAGTGCTCGGTATATACCTTATGAATAAATAAATGAACAGTTGGGATACAGTACATGATAGTTTGACTTATAAGTAAACAAGATCAAATTACTTGGTTTATGGAAGACAATAATTTCATTATCTCAATTTTCAGTGCATATTGGATTGCCCAATTTCTGGCGCTGTGAGTAGTGAGAGGATGAGCTCTCCAGGAGTGATGAGAGGTTGGGTACTCATTATTTTGTCTGTGTGGTTAGTGTTGCCTAAGAACATTTTTTTTATTATCTTAGTAAAATTTCTGAAAGATATCTTTTCTGACTTTTTTCTAACTTTAAAATATACATTTCCAAATCTGCAAGTACCCAAGTCCTCCCTTGAACTCATAGACTAATAAAAAACTAGAGATCTGGGGAGGGAGTGGTCTCTGGCTTACTCTCCATTACCTGTGTATTCTCACTATCCTTGAGCCACAATAGCTGTTGAATAGCTCCTCTTTAGCCAGCAGGTGAATTCTAGAAATTTCAAGGGCTTTGCCCACTGTACATTGAATAGTCCAACTGAACCTTGATGTATTTTTGTTTTTTAAAAAACAATAAAGATATCTTTTTGAAATTAGCAGAATTTTCTGCCCTAGCCTGGAGTTATTATCTTTGGGGCACCTATCAAGGGATGATTGTCACACTTAGGAGCCAGGCCTTTTGATTTGGACAATTCTTAGTGGCAGGCCAAATCCTTGAAACTTCAGCAATGTATGGCCACCAGTTGAAGCAATTAAGTGATTGGTGCTGAGTGTGTAGAAACCACTTTCCATGTCTGTTTTTGGAACCTTGTTACAGTCTGTTTAAATGTAGTTTCTTCCCAAATAGGTTTGTAATGGTTATTTTCTGAATAGCTTGGATTGCAACTGAAGAGAAATGCAGCTCTTAAAAAAAAAAAAAAAAAAAGATTCTATTAGAGGGGAAAAAGTTGTATCTAATTCTGTGTGATGGTTGCTATGGTGATGATTGAATGTAAATTTCAGTTAATGTAAAACCCTGCTAAGATTTTGATTGGAGACCAAGGCGAGGCTTGGTGTCAGTTGGGCAAAATGGCAAGAAAAAGCATCTATTAATGGGGCAAAAAAAGAAGAGCGGGGGGGGGGGGTCA
>NW_025999999.1:2693133-2721710 GCF_001458135.2 Marmota marmota marmota | reverse complement strand
GGGGGGGGGGGGGGGTCATACAGCTCCATCCGCACTTGGGTATCATGTCTGCACAGACTGATCCCGTCATGGAAAGACAGTACAAAGCAGGGCAGGGAATGAAAAAAGAGGCTCCTCTTCTCCCTTGACAGTTTCTTCCTTGAGGAAATTGAAGAAGGTACTTTCAGAGACAAGGCAGTTCTTGCAAAGGTGATGTCCCATGTGCCGAGACCCATTTTTTCGGTAGGCATTTGGTTTGTGGGAAAAGGAGATTCAAGCATGGGATGTAGGAGCAGTGGCGAGTGGTCTTTACAGACCCTCCAGCCCTTGAGTACCTGCTCTCTCTGGCAAGAAGGCGGAAGCCAGTGAGTGGGCCAGTAGCATCCTCACTGCGCAGCTTCACGCTCTAGAATGATAAATCCACACAGAGAACAGACTTCTAAGGTTAAGCTGTTTAATCTAAGGAGGAACGGTTAAGGATCAAGAATAACTTATCTAATTATGGAAGGTGTTTGTCTCACTCTTACTCTTTAGCCCTATTGACTTAATTCTTTAGTATTTATGTGGTTGCTCTATAGTACATCCGTGTGTGTGTGTGTGTGTGTATCCATATTTCTATAGTATATGAAAAGAACATATATAGAACATACAAGTATATTCGTGTGTGTATATTTTTTAAAGATGGTAAAGGGAGAAGTTATAGACATTGCTTTCCATTAACCACATCTATAGAAACCTGAGTCTTTAAGTCCCTGGGAAAAATCATTGCCCACCTGGCTAAGTACAGACCAGGGTACTGAAGAGAGACATAACCAATCTATGATATGGGTACTCAGGATAACTTTCAGAGTCCCCAAAATGCAGTGCCACTGCCTGTGTCCCAGGGAAAATTGGAAGCAGTGGGTTTGCCTTCTGATAACCTACTGGCTGTCTTCCTTTAACCTTTGCCATCCTGGCTCATCTCCTGCAGGAGTCCCCAACTGAACACCTTCCTGTCCAGCACCACCCACTGGGACTGTGAAAACACCTCTTTTTGTTCACCTAAAAGTGGTGCCCAGTTTCCAGAATGATCTTTCTTATCAGCATTCTCCCAAACCAGTCAAAATGATCTCAGCATAGCTTCAGGTCGTCAGTTGGCCATTCTGGAAGGAATGTCCAGAGGAAAGCCACAAGCTGTGGTCTTACACTTTGTGTCCAGTCTTTCTCTGCCTTTAAAGGCAAACACAGAAGTCAGACATCACGTTTGTTATGGTCTGAATTGTCCCTTTCACATGCATATGCTGAAGTCACAACACTCAAAGTGTGACTATGTTTGGAGACAGCATTCCATTCTGGGTGCCCCCAGGAAACTGACCAACTCTAGAATACACCAGAGAAGACAATGAGAAAGGAGGGAAACGTTGTCTGAGTTATTTTATGGAGAGGGGTATGGCTGTGTTCTGAGTTGCAGGGTGACTCTGTTCAGGTGGAAGTCCTGGGTGGGAGAAATGGGGCCATCAGGGTGGAAGTTCCAGCATTCTTTCCACCCTGGCTGATTATGGAGTCAGTGGTTGCTGGGCACCCCCTGCCCCCCAGGACTATTACTGTGCAGGTGACCTAGGCTGGTGCAGTCAGGATGGAGGAACAGTTTCCTATTCCATGCTTGTGGGAGTATTTTTCTCTTTTTCCTCTGGACCTTGTTGTGTGAAGCAAGCCTGCAGGTGCCACAGACATCTGGCTGCCTGCCTGAGAACGAAGCTCATGCTGGAGAAGAGGGAAGAGAAAAATAGAAGGAACCTGGGGCCTTGGTGATGGTTCAGAGGAACCCTTACCACCTCAAGCCCTGGTTTGGAATAGAGAATGCCAGACTCTATTCTAGGAGGTGAACTTCTTTAATATGTAAGATATCTTGAGTGGGTTTTCCTTTACTTGCAGAAGAACCACTTTAACAGACTGGAATCTTAAGGAATGAGCTTTCAGAGACTGCAAAGTGCCCATTGGTAGGGTAGGTCCTTTTCTCAAAGGGCACCCTTGTCACTGTCATATTCAAATAGATGTTGGCCATGATTTTTAAAAATCCTTTATTGAGTGTGATTTTGCTCTAAATGATTCTCTCCAGCCTGATCATCTAAGATGAAAAATAATTCTCACTAAGGTGTGAATGACGGTGAGGCTGAACCTCTCTGCAGAGCATTTGCATTAGCCCCAGCATGATCATTCAGATGAAGCTTTTATTAGTAGAATGTGGAGGTGGGGGAGGTTTTTGTGCCTGAGAACTTTCCAGGTGCTCCATGCCTACTGTGTATGAGTAGGCTACTCTGCTTTTCCTGTTCAGGGGTCTGTGTCTGGTGCTCCTACTTTTGGAAGGTTTCTGAACCCTGACTAAAGAGGAAATAAACTGTAATGTGACTTCTGGGTTGACAAAACATGACGCAAAAAGGACTGCAGTATCATAGGGAGGTAAAGTGGAAAAGACCAAGGTCCTGTGGCCAGTGGGCACAGAGGCTGAAGGGAGTGGCAGACAGATGGACAAAGGTCACAATAATTCCAGGGGAAGCAGTGTTTTTTTTTTTTTTTAAACCTAGAGTCCATGCTTCCCTTTGACACATCTCTTTCCAGATCCTATCTTATAAAAGTAATATTTTTCGCTTTAAACTATAAATTATAATATCAGCTATGCTTTTAAATGCTGCAGACTTTCTCCTCATTCATCATGTTGGCAGGACCTTTGGAAATATCTCCCCTCCCTCTGAGATGAGAACCACAGCGGGTAGATGTTTCTGATCCTGATTCCGGCACCGATCAGGTTCCTGGTGGTTCTTATGATTATGATAAAACAATGGTAGAAACTATACTTTGTCCTCATGCCTGTGACCCCAAACAGGAACATGTGTTCTCTCACTTCATATCTTGAACTACAACACAACCCAGCTGGACTACCGGGAGAGACATTTGCAGAAGGTCAAAGGGCTGCGTTTTTGTGCTCAGTGAGAACATAGTCAGCAAGGCTGATGGACTCCCAGAGTGTCAGCTGGACAGGGCCTCAGATCAAATTGATTTGTTCACCTTAGAGGAGGACAAGGGCTCTGCCAGGGGAAGTGACTCACCAAGGCCAAGTGGTTAATGGTGGTTAGTGCATAGCTGACCTTGTGGTAAGAGTGTGAGAAGCCCAGGTTTTGCTTTGGGGTATCATTTCTTAAAGAATTTGCATTTACAAAGAAACTAAGCATAGTTGGTTTTTCCATTATGAGAGAGAGAAATGCAAACAGGAGACAAAGAAAGGTGTTGTGACCAGCCCAACTATTAAGTTTATAAATATTGCTCTGTCATGGGTGCAGGAGGTGGCTTAGCCAGTGTTTCTCCCTGAGGCTGCAATTCTGTCTTGCAGACACGAGGCACATCAGGTGCCAGGTTAGCCCAGCACTTCCCTGGTTCTGGCTTGGAGGACCAGAGGAGAAAAGAAGCCGCATCCAGAGCTGAACCATGCTAGGGTTGGAGGCCGTGTGGCAGGTGGTCAGCCTGTTCTGCTGCTCCAGGGAGTGGCCTCCTCTTTCCTCACATGGGAAGACCCGGCTGGGCCTGGTTGGGAGGGCTCAACTAGTTCTTCATGTTGCCTAACCTCAGGCTGAGATAAGGAGGATCCAGCTCCATCACCCAAACTTAAAACTCCCTGGAAAAGTCTCTGTGAAATGGAGATCATTATGGAAGGTGCAGTTGGGTCAGCTTTGTTAAGCTGTTAATCATTAAACAAAATCAATGTCTTTTTAAAGTTTAATTTGGTTACTTTTGGTTAGAAAAACTGAAGGTCGTTCCTCTAAAGATAAAACCCAGGAAGTTTCAGTGTGTGTTTTTGGTGACACTCTGGGAAATGGGGACTGGAAAAAAGGCAGTGGTAGAGGAGGCAAGTGCAGTGTGGGGGCTCTTTCCTGGTCAGATCTTGGTCATTACTGCCACCAAGGCACAAGGGGCAGCAAGGTTGGCAGAGGCCTGAGCCAGTTCAACTGGGGCCATGAAACCTCTAAGGACTTCAGGCCCTCACCAACCCAACAAGGGGATACTGTGTGACTCCAGTAAGCTGCAGGGGCCAGAGCCAGCAATATTCAGGCGGTGAAAGCTGGCCATGTTTAAAACAAACAATAACAACAAGCCAATTAAGGTTGAAAGAGAACAAGGTAAGCAAGGAGTCCCCAAACAGGTACTTATGACATACACAGCATGACAGAGCCTTGTCTTGCAGGCCCCAGGGATGATCCTGTCTGGTGGGAAGGTTTCCTAACCATATTTTCTTTTAAAGACAGAAAGTGGTTTCAAAGCCGGCAGGGGACAGACTGGGGACATTGCAGATGAACCACAAGCAAGCAAAAGAGAGGAGGTTGTGACTATAGGTAGATTCTGGCACAGTACAACCCATCCTGGT
Source organism: Marmota marmota marmota (assembly GCF_001458135.2). Lineage (NCBI taxonomy): Eukaryota > Metazoa > Chordata > Mammalia > Rodentia > Sciuridae > Marmota > Marmota marmota. The sequence continues at coordinate 2,717,335 of NW_025999999.1, read as the reverse complement.
GGCCCTTCCAGGAAATAGCCGAACTGGGAAAGTCCCTCTGACCTTTCATTTGTAGACAAACTGGTTTGGTTGTTTGAACTGCCAAACCTATGGTTTTAGGCTATGTACCATGTCCCTGTGGTGGCCTCATAAAGCTCCAAAACAAGTTGTGCAATAATGGGGCTATTCTTGGGTCCTAATTGTTAATAGAAGTACTTCATTAATAATAATGATCAGAGAAATGGCAGCTGCCTTTTATTGAGCACTTACTACTGGCAGCCACAGTGCTCAATGTTAACAATTCCGAGAGGTAGGAATTAGAGTCTCCATCATATAAATAAGGAAAATGAGTCTCTAAGAGGGTGAGTAACTTGTTCAAAGTAACCAGCTGGTAAGAGACAGAGTGACTCCTGATTGTTTAGATCCTAAAGCCATGCTCTTAGGTACTGCCATGTATATGGCAGACATGAGAATGTGCCTCCGAGACCTCCGGCTGCCAGGAGTGGAATTGCCCCAGGACCCACTGCCTCACTCCACATCCATTCTGGAGTTTGAGAAAGCCGCCCTTGCTTCTCATGGGCTGCTTCAGCAGGCCCTCTCCTGAAAGACACAGGACTTCAATGGCCAGAGCCAGTTTGATGAGTTCCTGGTCGATTTGCAAAACTTTCCTTAGCCTGTTCTGTGGTCTAGGACACTTCCCCTCAGCCCTCCTTCCCCATCTTGTTCTTTTGGGCTCAGATGGTCTCAAGGTTCTCCCAGCTTCTCTCCCCATTTTCTATTCCAGGTACTTTGCATAATTAAATTCTCATATGCTTAAATCTCATTTCAGCCTTTATTCCAAGTCTTCTGGAACCATGGGGTACCATGTGAATTTTCAGGGCAGCGTGGTTTGGCCTGTTGCACAAACTGGGGGTTATAAAGTCTCCTGTTTCTCTTCCAGTTCCATGCTAAAAGCCTCCATGCACAAGGCCGTGTAGTGGTCTTCCCCAAGATGGAGGCGGTGTTTTCCCTCTTACTAATTTAGGTGGTTGGTCTTATCTCATCCATTGATTCATCCATTCATGCAAGAAGCATTTATTGGTTTCTCGCTATATTGTAGGTTCTGGGGATACAAAGATGAATGAACATCAGGGAATCTGCTCTCCAAGAAACCGCAGTCTAGTAGAAGAACAATTTGGCCAACGGATAAACAACATTAATTGCTTTAATTTTGTCTAGCACTTTTCAATTTTTAGAGGGCTTCTGCATGTTTATCATTTAATCCCGATAAGCCTGTGCAACAGGCCAGGCGGGTATAAATATTCTCATTTTAAAGGAGAGGAAATTGATGCTTGGGAAGTTCACAATTATCCAGTAAATGGCAGAAATGGAATTGAATCCAGTTTTCTGTGGCTTGGATGAATCTCTCAGTAGCTTCATTTATGATGCTAGAAAATATTACAGAAGGTGTTCAGATCCTTGGCCTTAGTAGCCCAGGTTTTATCATCAGACCAGTCAGCAATGCCTGGGTTAAAAGAGTTTTAATTTTGAGCTTAATCATTGAAACAGAAGTGCCATTTTGTCACTTCATGTTTCCTTAAGTCCCTCACCAAGGAGTATCATGCCACATCCGACTTGACCAGGCCTGGAAGCCAGCACAGCGTTTTTCTGGAGAGGAGTGAAAGAGTACTGCCCGGAATGTGGAAAGTGAAACAGATCAGCCACTTTCCTGGTTTCGGCTGGTCAGGAGACTAAGGGTCAGTAGCGTGGGAGAAAGTAAATACCCTGGGAGCCATTTGGAGAAGTTGGAGGATGGGGTTGGAGAGCTACAGAGGGAATGAGATTTTCTTCTGAACTTCCTACCTTGGTTTTATTATCACCGGATGCCTTCAAGCCTCCCAGTTCTTGGCTGGGTTGAAAAATAAACCATATTTACGTGGCCTGCCCTCAAACAAAGCCCATTTGTCTGTCCTTACACCTGCAAATCCAGACATCATTGTCTGTTTGGATTAGAATTGATTCCTGAATCAGGAAACCAAGAAGAGCCTGTTAAAAAGACCAGTTATTAATGGCCTCATTACAAGCCTGCATTGTGCCATTCGAGACAAATTTACATAGAGAGAGGAAGCACATTTATAAGTGTCGGAAACAGATGAAGAAAGAGGAAACCTTTCACGGGGGCCGTGGCACCTCCTGCTTTGTTAGCAACACTGGGGTTTCCTGAATAAGCAAACAGGGGCCTGCAAGCCTCCAGACCAGGTGCTCCATGGCTGGGCTTTCTCCCAGCGCTGGCCGTTGGGACAGTGCCTCTTAAGGACTTTGATGAACTCGACCAGGGAAGCTTTCCTGGGCGCCTTTGGTTGCCTGGGGTTGGCCGAAGTAGCCCCAGAAATTCTGAGTCCAGGACAGAAGTGGCTCTGGTGTCCTGTTTGCCATGGTGGGGAAGCAGATTTCCCCTCAACCCTTTCTAGGCTTCTCTCCCGGAATCTGTGGTTAGGAAGCAGCCCACCCAGCAGGATCTCCCCTCCACGGTGGGTCAGCTACCCCATCTGCTAACCAGGTCTGGGGTCAAGAACCCTGATTTCTAAATGCCTACCTACCATTCCACTAACAGCGGAGGAGCCAGGGCCAGTCAGTTCCCATTCCCCTGCCTCCCTGGTTCCACCTGGTAAACGGGGATAGTCGCCTTTGTCACCTGAACCTAGGGATCCTGAAAGAAACAACGGAGAACAAATCAAGAAGTTCTGAAGCTCTGGGTGGAGAGAAACTCCAAATAACCCTTTGCTCTTGGGTGAGGGGGAAGCAACTTGATTACTACTCAGGAGGTTGGAGGGCTCTAGCCAAGCCCCAGCTGAGAGAGGGCAGGGAGAGCCACAGCAGACTTTATCCCCAGTGGACAAGGGGGAGCACACTTTATTGGTTGTCATGGCAGCCTCAGCTGCAGTGCTATTTTTGTTCAAGCTGAAGAGCAGGTAGGGTGGGTTGGGGAGGGGAAGGGAAGAGCTGTCATCCTCTGCTTCAAAACAAAACAAAACAAAAAACCCTAACACTGAACAGTTCATTTAGAGCGGCGGGGCAGGGTAAAGGTCATAGAGGCCTGATGAACTCTCACCTCCTGTCCTGCCCCCTTTATCCTGAAACTTAAGACCTTGAGGAGGGCCAGGTGAATTACCTGGTGAATGCAGAACAAAAGGTTCTTTGTTCATGTGAACTGGAAAAAAAACGTGGATGGATGGATGGACTGCAGATTCTTGACCAACACCTGCCCGGTGCTGCGGGTCCACTATGTGTTGTGAAGCCAGAGCACCTCAGGAATCTGCAGCTGGCGCAGAACACCTGGATGGCAAGGCAGGTTGGATGTGATAGGTGAGTCAGCCCCAGTTCCAAAAGCCAGCAGCACCCTGCTGGCCTCTGGAAGTCAGCACAGGACTGCAGGGGTGGCTCCCTTCTGTCTTCCTCCCCCTCCTTTCTCCTTGCTTCTGAGGAGGCAGAGTGGCCACCAGAAGTTTACTTAAGTCTGAACTGGTAATGTGTCCTAAGGATTCTGCCTTATGTTTTTGGCATCCTGAAGATGTTGGGGATGATGAAGATAATGAGGATGATGCTTGATATCACTGCAAGTAGTTTACTCTAATGTCACTAAATTATCACCTCCTCCCTTCCTTGATATTCATGCCAGTAAGTTATTTGGTGGGCCAGAGCCTGGCAATTTCACTTACTCTTTTACCTTCAGTTTGATGACTGTATGTGACTTTGGGGACATCAGGTGACTTGGCAGGCTGGGTATACTTGTTACTCTGTTTTAGAGCTTTGTATGTGAAAGGGGTTAGTTGGACAGGAAATTCAATGCCCCTTAACCAAAGTGGGGTGAACAAGGGCGGAGGATGAACTGTGGGCGATGACTGAAATGGAAAAGAAGTTTTGCTGCTTGCCAGGAAGCCAGGGGAGGCAGGGGTGTTGAAACCCAAGATCTGAACCCCACCATCACAAGCTGTTCCCCTCCACCTGGTGTTACCTGCATCTATTTACAGTGTAGCAAAGGATCCTTCATTTGTGGACTGGGCCAGACTCGAGGTCTCCCTTTTTGCTTTCTAAGGACACAACAGTAGCCAGGACATGAATTTCTAAACCACTAGCCAATACAAACAAGATGAACATGGTGCAAACAGGAGAAATGTTTATGATCTAATTAAGACTCATTTTCTAAGCATTTTATAACCAGGCTTGTGGTACATTTTCAGACATCAGTTAATTATAGTATCTCACTTGTTCCTGAAAGCAGATAGAGCAGGATGTTGGCTTGGTAACACTTTGGTCACCACCAGTTCATGTTGTTTTAAAGGCAGAGCTTGCTCAGGGTGTGATGGGGTGGTCAGCTGCTCCTCAGTTCTAACGAGACTTTGCAAAAGAGCTGATATGCTCAGCTGGAGTGCCTAGAATTATTTTGAAACTGAATCTTCAATCTGTATTTGACACAATTTCCTTTTCTCATGAAGTCCTTTTGCTGACAGGTCTTCAATATGGAGACCCCCCCCCCCCATTTGCATGACTTTCCAGGGTCGTCTCAGACACACAAGCTCCCTTCCCCTCTGACACAGCATCCTCCAGTTGATGCATCACTACCTGGCTTCCCAAATCCCCAGTGCATCATTGACTGTCATGTCTTTAACCATGGTTTGCCCCTGTCAGGGAAGTCCTTCCAGCTCTTCCCAATGGTGGTCTCCCCAATACCAGAAGGGACAGAAATTTTCTCACTCTTACCTTTCTTGGGGGGCTTTGGATAGACTTTGAATATTTGTTATTCATTGATGGGCAATGAGTGTTAGAGGAATAAGAGTATGAATGATAAATTATTTTATTAATTTAAATAGAAAATATCATACCTTTCTATTTCAGTTTGATGCCCAGCATCAAATTGCTCTTTGACTTAAGGTAACCAGGCATGTCCTCTTTATCCGCCACAGTTTTTCTCAGCTTTTTCAAACTTCTGTCATATTTTTTCATGTGGCCACACTTTTCAGAACACTTAGGAACATCCATTCACCTAGTTTAGTTATATTTATAGTCTCTTCGTACAGATTTGTGTTTGATGATAAGGTATCATGTGTTCTCTCCATTTCTCCTGTTGGAACCCCATCTTCCCAATTCAGTTAAGTTCCTTATGGGACAAGACTAGGGAGGCTTCATTCTTGGGATTCCCCCAGGGCTGGTGCTGGAGCTTGAGGGATGTGTATATTTATTATGTGGGTATTCATCATGTGATTAGGAAACGTAAAAAACAGATGTTATTACATTTTACTCAGGACTTAGAGAAATCACTGTCTCGGTATCTTGTCTTCGTTTAGGTAGTTACGGTTGAGCATCCTAACTGCTAAGAAACCTCATCCTGAGTAGAAAAGCCCCCAGAAGTTTCTCTCTGTATCCTGACCCATTTGCATGGTGGCTAAATTTGGGTCCCAGACTTGGGATGCAGACACAGAAGGAACACAGCCCTCTCTTCTGGGGACCCCAATACTTAGGCTGCTTGGCTACTTATTTCTTCTGTATTCTTCCAAGGAATCTTTGAGTCTTCTCTACTCCTTTCATCAGCCACACTGGAAACCTTGGGTGTGAACTGGTAACCCCCTCAGGCTTCATCTAGCATGGACACACACATTGCCTGCTGGATGGCCGTTTCAGTTCCATTCCTGCTTTGACTAGATTGATAGAAAACTACTAATTCTCATTCAGAAGTTATCGCCCAGATTCCTTCTCTGTTCACTTTCTTTTCTCTTTTCATCTGTAATTTAGAGAAAGTAATTCAACATGCTTACACTACAGGCCTTCCTGTCTTTCTATCTTTGCTTTATCTTATTTAAAAATTGAAAAAATTTTTTTTTGTTTGTCCAAATGGAAGCAGTTCAGCAAAATGCAGCTTTCCCCAATCTTCAGTCATTTGTAAACCAACAACATGGTTTGGGGCTCATTTTTGAACCATAATCCTATTATTTTTAAAAAACAGCTTATTGAGATATAATCATGTACTATACAATTCCTCAGTTAAGGAGTATAATTCAGGAGCTGGGGGTATAGCTCAGTGGTAAAGCATTTGCCTAGTGGGTCCTGGGTTTGTTTCCCAGCACTGCAAAAAACAAAGTATATATTTCTGGTATACTAGGTTGGTAATTTTTTTTAATTGTGGTAAAATATATGTAACACAGTATTTGTATTTAAACCAATTTTGAGTATAACATTCAACAGCATTGATTACATTCACAATAGTGTGCCACCATCATCATATCTACCTACAAAGTTTTCTTATTCTACTATTAGTATTTTCTTTGTCGACTCCTATTTATAATCTAAGTGCATTTACTGTAAAAGGAAACTGCCCCTGTAATTGAAAAAACAGCATTTCTCAATGTAGATAGGAGGTGATTTTAAAATTTAGACAATAAAAACTGAACATTGGTATTACATTCTACAAGATCTGGATGCTTACAGAGGCTACAGACTCAAGGCCTTCTTCCCACCATCAAGTTGTCTTGTTGTAAGTGGGACTGAAAGAATGGAAAGGACTGCTGTCTTAATATGAAGGCCAGTGTAGTTGAGCATTTGTTGTCCACTGAAGACTCATCCTTGTAGCATCTGAGTGTGTGGCTCATGGTGGGCAGAACCCTGGCAGATGGATAGAAATGTGCATTTGGAGGTTAAATTTCCATACAGCACGCACTGCGTGACTTGGAAACTTCCTTAAATTTCATCTGTGAAATGGGTAGAATCATACCAATCTCCCATGGATAAAGTGGAATCATCTATGCTGTGTTTTGCATGGTCCCTGGCATAACATAAACGTGCAATGAGCGGCAGTTGTGGTTGTTTTCAGGAACAGTATCTGTTTATACCTTCTCCAAGAGTAAACATTACCTTAAAGAGAAGTCAGCTTGTGTATTTCAAAAAAAGCTCTCAAGATCAGCAGAGCCATTCTCCCCTACCTCTGCCTTCAGGAGTGCCAGCTGAGAAGCAGGTGCCCTGCAGTACGAGAGGGTCAGAGGCTGCTAGGGTGCTCGGGACCCTGCCTGGCATTAAGTGTGTCTTGACTTACACCCCATACTTGGAATGTGCCCATTCGCCCTGGTGCTGGGTCATAACCCACCTAAGCACAGCAGCAGCGGCAGAACCAGGCAGCAGGCCTCGGTGGCAGTGAAAGCTTCCTTTGTGCAGAGTCACAAGCCCAGACCAGGAACAGCAAGTGACTCTGCCTTCCACTGCCAGGACCACATCCAGAGAGGAGGCAAGGGAGAGGCCAGAGGTACCCCAGGGGTGCGGTGGGGGTGCTGGGTCTGCCCCTTGCCTGTTGCTTGACTCAACTCAGCTATTTCATTCCTTCCAGGCCCAGAACTTCTATCTATAAGATGAGAACAGGTTAGTGACTCTTGTCTGACCACATATTTGGGAGGATCCAGGGAGATGGAGAGTATGGAGCAGTCATCACAGTATTCAGCACGTGGTCACTTTCTTTGTTCCCATGATTAGTAATGATAATGTGTCACCAGCTCTCCTGCCTCATAGGGGCTGCTGCATGTGGCTTAGGGGTGGAGTAGGTGCATGTGTGGTTACATTAAAATTAATTGTTTCCAAACCTGAACAGTGTGTAGCCTCTCATAAAGGAAACAACAACAACAACAAAAACCATTACAAACCTTTCGTGTTGACAGATTAATTATTTTGATGTTGTTTAGACAAGTATCAAAATATTTAGTTCCTTCTGCTTACTGTTATTTCCCAACTCTGAAAGCAAAGCAGGTAAACAAGACAAATACAGGCATAAAATAAATAAAAGGCAATGGAGTTCGTTCGTCTTGTTGAAGACAGGGCTGGTTTTCTTGAGCAGTGTTGTGGGCTTGTGCTTCTGGGGGAGGGGGGCTGTCGCAGCTTCCCTGTGGCATTTCCAGATCTTGGATCTCTCGCCACGTTTCTCTATTTAAAGTGGTGCACAGGGAAACCTTGTGTTCACTAGCAGAATGCCTCATTTACGTATCATCCTGCCCCCTCTCCTTTCCTCATCAGACGCCCGCATTTAGTGTAGCATGATCTAGCCACAAAGTGGTTGCAAAGACACACACAAAGATCGGCTTCCAAAATTCTGATTGTAATGTGACAGCCATGCAGGCAATCTGAAATACTCTTGGGTTGCATTTTAAAGGCATTATCTAGATGAAGAGCTCAAACACAAATCCCTGTGAGGAATATATCTGAGGGCTTGGGTCAGTCACTCGTTTGAGAAACAGTAATTCACATGGGAACAGATCCTCAGAACATTTGAGGCAGCCTCCAAGATTCGAACCCAATATCAAAAAAGAGAAATAGGCAAAACTAAGGAAGTGGAAAGAGTGTAAAAGAGGTTAAGAACTGAATTTGTCACTGAGCTGCCTGGCAGCAAGGGCAAGAGATGAAACATGCCATGTTAGCTTATTCTTGTTGTCTTATAAGAGAAAGCAAGTGAATTCTCTGCCACTGAATTCAGGTATTTGTCATTTGGCCCTTTATAGATTTGGGGGCACTGGATGCCCGAAGAGGTATTTCTGTATTTTCTCCAGCAGTTCTCTAGATCTGATAGGAGCCGAGTAGATTTTGTTATATTTTAAGGCAACAAAGTTACTGTTGGCATCTTAATAACATTTTACACTGTGGAGGAGCCATTGGGATTTCCAGGGTGGCTTCACTCAAAGCATTTAGTATTTGAGTCACTGGCAGCAAAGATGGTATTGTCTTCAAAGGGTGGGGTAGGATGCAAGAGGGGTCTCCACATTCAAGTGGGAAAGTTTGGGATCATCTGCTTTGTCAGGTGGGTTTCAATGGTGCTCATGTCCGCATTGGCTTTTCCTCCAAAGGAAGCTTTTCATCTGCCGAACTGTTCGGACCCTGGCCCCTTGAGACACCTGGCTTCTCTGTAGTAAGAGGCCACTGTGACTTGTCAGCCGGCGGCGCCATCAGCATCACTCTACGGAGTGAATGACATCCTGCCTGATTTCCTGAAATGAGTGAGCTGCTGGTAGCTATCTAAAGTGATTCCCTGAGTGGACCCGCTGGAAGGAAGTGTTTACATGGCCCAGCTGAACACTGGGGAGTAGCTGCCAAGTGCCGCACTATTAGGATCAATCTCATTTATGTCAAGCTGGGCTCTGCTGGCACAGTGATTAGCCCAGGGATTCAGTTGTTACTTTTCTCATCACCCCACCCCCACGACTAAAGCAAGGCTTTCTCACTGTGGAAAATATGAGAAATGCACAAAAGGTGGGAAGGAGGGAAAATAGGAGGCGGGAGGAAAGGAGTCATGCAGAATCCAGCCACACAATTTCTTCTGACCTTTTAAAATGCATTTTGGAAACACAGTTGAAATCCTGAGGTATAGGAGATATATGATTTTATATTTGCCTTTTTTTTTTTTTTGCTTTATATGTTGCAAGCTTTTACCTGTGTCACTTGAAACTCTACAAAAAGAATGTTTTAATGTTCTTCCAGACAGGCTGTTTTGAGTTTTTTCACTGTTGCAAAGGCATCTTAGTTCATTATCTTTGACTACACTTTGCACAGTTATTCTCCTTCTTAAGAGAGACTTCTGGAAGTAGAAATATGTGACAAAAAAGTGTAGACATTCTAAAGCATTTCTCTCCTGTGGATTGGATGCATGGCTTTCCAGAAAGCTTACCCTTGCACAGTGTCAAGCCAGAGCATCTGCCCCATGGTGACCTTCAAACAGCACAAGGAGAAAACCTGGATCTGTTTTATAATTTGAAGAGGTAAAAGAACAATGCATTATTTTTACTTGCATCTTGGTGATGACGAGTGAGAATGAGTGATATTTTATTTTACTTTATTTTTTGAATTGGGGAGAGAATTTATACATTTTTTTTTTCCTTTGGGAAATTACCTACTTCCTGGTTATTGGGTGTTTAAAGAGATTCTTATGACCTCCTCTAACATGAAAGAGATTAGCCCCATGTCATATTTATTTCATTTTTGGGGGGGGGGTATGGAGGATTGAACTTGGGGGCACTTGACCACTGAGCCACATCCCCAGCCCTATTTTGTATTTTATTTAGAGACAGGGTCTCTAAGCGAGTTGCTTAGTGCCTTGCTTTTACAGAGGCTGGCTTTGAACTCTTGATCCTCCTGCTTCAGCCTCCCTAGCCACTGGGATTACAGACATGTGCCATCACACCTGGCTTATTTCAAATGTTTAACTAATTTGAAATTTTCCATTGGATTTTTTTTGGGGTAACACCTTTATTGAGATAAAATTCATATACCATACAATTCACCCATCTAAAGTATACAGTTCAGGGCTGGGGGTAGAGCTCAGTTGGTGGAGTGCTTGCCTTGCATGCACAAGGCCCTGGGTTCAATCCCCAACACACAAAAAAAAAAAAAAAACCACACAGTTCAGTGTTTTTTTTTTTTTTAGCATATGTACAGATTTGTGCGATGATCACTACAATCCAGTATCAGTACTTTATTTATTTTTATTGCTGAATAATATTTAGTTGTATGGATATACCACATTTTGCTTATCTGTTCATTGATTGATGGAAATTTGGAATTTTTTCCATCTGTTTTGTTTGTTTACCAAGTTTTAAATTCATATCTTCAAGTCTGTGGCTTATTTAGATGGTGATTTCTTTAGTTGTTTGATTAACAAACCTTCTCCCAAATCAATGACAACATATTTGCCTTGTATTTTTATCCTTTTAATTTTTAAAATTTGTTTTATTTTTGTTTCACGTTTCAATTGGCAATCCACCTAAATTTCATTTTGGAGTTATGAGAATTAGGAAAAGTTTAAATAATACTCCATGGTGCCCCATCTCCCCCAGGAGCCGATAATTTCCAGATGTGTCTGCCAAGTCATCTTCTCACTGACCATTTCCTTTTTTTTTTTTTTTTTGATACTGATTTATTTTTTAAAAGACTTCATTTTTTTAGAGGAATTTGAGGCTCACAGAAAATCGAGTGGAAGGGACAGAGATTTTGCACACACTCCCTGCCCCTGCATATAAGCAGCATCCAATGCTGACAGCATCCAGCCCCAGAATGGTAACTTGTTACAATAGATGAACCTCTTGGACCCATCCTCATCCTTCAGGGTCCAAGGCTTATACTAGAGCTCCCTCTCGGTGTCTATATTCTGTGTGTTTGGACAGGTGTGTAATGACATGTATCCATCTCAAAATATCATGCAGATTATTTTATCTGCCTAAACATCTTCCGTGCTCTGCCTGTTCATCTCTTCCTCCTTCCCGACCCCTGGCAACCACTGATCTTTTTATGGTCTTCATTTTGCATTTTTGTAGTACGTCATATAGCTGGAGTCACATGGTATGTCGCCTTTTAATCCTTCTTTCATTTATTAATGTGCATTTAAGTTTCCTCCAGATCTGTTTGCAGCTTGAGGGGCTCGTTCCTTTTGAGTGCTGAATAATATTGCATCGTTTGGTTGTACAATAGTTTATTTGTCCATTCACACGTCTTGGTTGCTTCCAGGATTTGGCACTTACAAATAAAGGTGCTGTAAACATCTGTGTGTAGGTTTGTGTGTAAGTTTTTAACTGACTTGGGTAAACCAAGGGGCGTGATTGCTGGATTGAATGGTAAAAATATACTTAGTCTTGTAGGAAATTGCCAAACGGTGTTTCTAAAGTGGCTGTACCATTTTGCGTTTGCCCCAGCAATGAAAGAAAGTCTCTGGTATTCCATGTCCTTGTCAGCATTTGGTGTTGTCAGTGTTCTGAATTTTGGCCATTCTGCTAAATATGTATTGGTATGATGTCATATATTTTTTTAGGGGGGGTATTGGGGATTGAACCCAGAGGCACTTTACTATGAAGCCACATCCACAGCGTCGCCTCCCACCCCTGCTTTTTGAAATCTTTTAGTTGTAGATGGTCAAAATACCTTTATTTTATTTATTTATTTTTATGTGGTGCTGAGGATCGAGCACAGTGCCTCACATGTGCTAGGCAAGTGCTCTGCCACTGCGCTACAGCCCCAGCTCCCCCAGCCCTTTTTATTTTTTACTTGGAGATAGGATCTTACTAAGAAGCTTAGTAATTTGCTTGCTTAGTAATGAGCTTGCTAATTTGCTGAGGCTGGCCCCAAACTTTCAATCCTCCTGTCTCAGCCTCTGCGTCACTGGGATTACAGGTATGCCTCAGTGTGCCCAGCACACTGTTTTTTTTTTTGACAGGGGATGGGGTACTGAGGATTGAACTGAACTCAGAGGCACTCGACCACTGAGCCACATCCCTGGTCCTATTTTGTATTTTATTTAGAGACAGGGCCTTACTGAGTTGCTTAGCAGTACACAGATGTTTTAACTTGCATTTCCCTGATGACCCAATATGTGGAGCATCTTTTTGTGCACTTATTTGCCATTGGTATATAGGTGCACGCACACACAATCTTGCACATAACTTCACAGGGAAACCTGTCAATCAGTGAATCCTGATTAAGAGCCCCTGCTTGGGATCTCTGGTAGGTTCTTGGCATCGTCTCCTCTATGCCATGCCTCACATGTCTACATGCCCCTGCTCACTTTCTCTGAACCTGTGCATGCCCTACTTTTCCAGGACAGGTGTTGGCTATAGTATTGATCTGGAACCCGGTTAGACTGACCTAAGGTTTTTTTGAAAATGATTACTTCTCACTGTGGCTTCCAGACGGGAAGACATTGGCCAAACTTGACTCTGAGGTCTCATGACTTTTTGGACATCACAGGTTTCACTCTGTGTTCCAAGGATGACCTTTAAGTAGTATCACCAGCTGGCCGAGCTGGCGATATGAACTGGGTTCAAAGGGGTGGCTGTATCAATAACCAATAAAACGGCGAAGAAACCACGCAGCACACGAACATAAGTTTCTAAGGTAGGATGGCTAGGCTCGGTGACCCCAAGGGTCAGCTCCAGTGCTAGAAGGAGCACGTCCTGAACCCTGGTATTTGTTGGGGAGAAAGACATTCGAGAAAGTTCCACCCAAATAAGGCAAGGGATTGGATTTTGGAGGGTGGAGTCTTGCTTGGTGATGTCTTGTGGTCAGCAGATTGACTGACATGTTGGAAAGACACACCCACCTCAGGTGCTGTGTGGGATCAAAGGCAGAGAGAGAGAAAAGGACACATACGTCGCACAGCCCAGTCAGGCAGCAACGTCAGGCCAGTCCCCTCATACGCTCAAATGTGCATAGCTCATACACAGAGCCATGGCTGGCTCGCGACAAAGTAGGCAGTTCCTTTTTGACCCCTCTCCTCACAACCATTTGACCTTGCAGAAGACCTCGGTGAAGCTTCTGGAAACATGCTGATTGAGCCTAGACTTGACCTTCCCCTCCACTTTTGCTGTCACCCTACTTTGGGGCCGACGTGGTGGTTGACTTTTCCCCACTGGATCCTCTTTTATAACTTCCTGCGTTATTCCCTTCAGCTTGAATTTGCTCGACATTCAGAGCCTTTTCCTATGCGGTAATAATTGGGGTTCTTGTGGGGTGGAACACGCCCACTAGTTCTTTCTTCTGTTCCCATTCAGTGGTGTCCTGTGTTCTGTAGATTCTGGCTGTGACTCAGTCACTGACACAGAGCCTGAGGACGAGAAGGTCCTTTCCTACTTGAAGCAGCAGAACTTGCCAACGGAGACTTCACCTGGGAACCTGATGGTGGTGCAGCCAGACCGCATTCGCTGTGGGGTAAGCACTCCTGGGGGTCTGGGAGATCCATGTCAGAATGTGGGCTTTTCAAATGGATGCTTTTGTTATGGTAAAGGGAGGGGGTCTCATGTTGCACCTCAGTATAATCTCAGCCTTCCCTGGGGATTTCCCTTGGGACCCCCATGACCTAGGCTTTGGACACATCTTGTCCTGTAAGTCAATGAGGAATGTATGTATCATCCATGTAAAACTTCCATTTTATGGGTCATTTACATAGAACATGCAGGACACCAGTAAATATGAATTCTTTCAGATATTGTGCTGTCCTTGGAGTTAGAGGCCTGTGTCTGTTCCTGCTGGTCTGGCACTGGACCAGGAGGTGAGGCGTGCTGAGAGCTTGCTTTTTTTGTCACCTGGCCACTGGTCTGGCCCAATAGACTGCCTTAAAGCTTGATGGATGAAACTCAATAGCCAATACTGCTTAATAAAAAGGTGGATGAATGCCTTAGTATCATGTGATTGGCACTTTCAGTACAGAGAATATATTAACAGGTGACTCAACTGTGACGGCCTAACAGATGAGGCACTCCATTCATCAACAGATGAGCAATGAACATGGTAGTGATAGTTTTCATTATCTTTCTATTCTTGATGGAAAATATATAGCTTTCTTTTTTTCTTTTTTTGCAGTGCTGGGAATCAAATGCAGGGCAGGCCTTGTGCATGCTGGGCCAGCACTCCACCTCTGAGCCACTCCCAAGTCCCCCAAATGTGTAGCATTTATGACAGTTTGGGGCAGTGAAATGCATTCTTCTTGGTTACTAGCTCATAGCTAAGCTTGCCACTGTGGTCTCCTTGAGATGAAAGGGTGTGAGAGTCTTGGCGATAGGATACATGGGCACCAGCTTCCTTGCACTTGGGAGTGGGTTTCTGTGCAGCCATAGCCCCGAGACAGTGGGCCAGGGTTCCTTCTGTGGGGTTGCAATCTGCTCCTTCGGACTCGGTTGGGTGTTTGACTCATAGACATGTTTGGTTTGAACTTCACAGTGTTTTTAAAATTAGCCATAATAATCTGTGCTTCAAGCTTCCTTTGAATCAGAAGCGGGTAATATTAGTCCTGCGGTGACCAGCTGGGGCTGAGCAGCCTTTGCGTGGGATGTGCATCCTCTGGCTGGTGCCTACCACTTCCTATTCATTATACTAACTTCACTCCCTTCCCCTACTGACTGGACCTGGCTGGGCATTTTAGTTTCAGTTTCCCATACTGCTTCCTGACGTCAGAGGGTCATGGGGAAGGGTGCATGTGGGTGCCTGTGTGTGTCTGGAACTCAAGCACGTTTCCCTTCCCTTGCCTCTCTGATTTTCTGGGTTCTCATTGCTTTTCCCATCTGGGCTGCCTATGATCTCGGGACTCTATTTGTTGCATTCTCTAGGTCTCTGGGTCCACGGGTGGCTGGGTCTTGACTATCAACAGGACGGACACACATTATCTTTGGCTTCTTACTTCTGTGGGGTAAGGTGCATGTAGGACAGGGCTCAGCCTGCAGCAGGAGTAACCACAACCACAGTGTGTGTGTGTGTGCGCGCGCGCGCGTGCTTAGCCTTCACACCTAGAATTTGCCCCTTCCTCCATCTGCTCTGAAATCCAAGCTTGCTGTACTTTTCTTGTGGCCCTTGTCAGGAAGGTCTATGTGAGGACCTTATGGCAGGACCTTAGAATGAACATTTGGATTAGCTGTGACCAGAAATTTCTTTTTCCCCCTGTTATTTTGGAGCCTAATCTTACCAGATCAGTCTGAAGTGAGCATTTTCCAGTTTAACCAGCACAGTTAAAAAAAAATACAGCTTGAGTATCCCCTAATCTGAAATGTTGGGGATAGAAATATCTTGTATTTCAAATTTTTTGGATTTTGGATTATCTGTAGACACATAGTAAAATATGTTGAGGAAGGGAACCAAGTCTAAAAATAAAATCCATTTATTTCATTCATTATGAACATTCATTGGACATCACATGGACATTCATTCATCATGTGTATACACATAGGCTGAAGGTAATTTTATACAATACTTTCAGTGTAGCTGTGTTTAGGCTGCAACCTGTCATGTGAAGTCAGGCGAGGAATTTTCAACTTGTGGCCCCATGTTGGTGCTCCAAAAACTTTCAGATTTCGGAGCATTTCATATTTTGGATTTTTTATATTAGGGATTCTCAACCCTTAATTCTTTTTGGCAGACTCAGTGTGAGATATTTTTTTTTTCATTTGTCCTTTTTAGTTATACATGGTAGTAGAATGTATTTTGATAGATCATACATACATGGAGTATGACTTCCCATTCTTGTGGTTGTACTTGGTGTGGGGTTTCACTGGTTGTGTATTCATATATAAACATAGGAAATTAATGTCCGATTCATTCTACTCCCTTTCCCCTTCCCATCTCCCCTCCCTTCCCTTCATCCCCCCACCCCAATCTGGTGAACTGCTACTCCTCCCTCCTCCCAGCCTATTCTGAGTCAGAATCAGTGTGAGATCTTACAACAAAGTTAAAAAGAGCTGTTTAAGTTGCTTGATACCTTGGAAAAATTACTGCCCCCCCCATCCCCTGCCACCCGCCAATGAGTTATTTTTGGCCCTCTAGGAACAGCATGAGGAGCAGAGCCCTGTCCAGGCCAGGGCCTCTCACCCCTCAAGGTGCAGAGGAGTCACCTGAGCATCTTGTTAAAATGCAGACTCTTGGTCAGTGGTCCAGGAGGGACCTGGCAGTCTGCTTTTCTACCTAGCTTCAGGGGTGCCAATGCTGCTGGTCCCTTGGCTGTACTTGGAATAATAAGACTAGTCTAGAACAGCGCTTCTCAAACTACCATGGGGAAGAACTTTCTTTAAAAAAAAAAGTCCAATTTTACAATGATGCAGTGATTTTCTAAAAACAATAATAAAAGAATCCTATAAAATGAAATTAAAAGACAATGACGTACAAGCTCCAGTCTTTAAAAATTTATTATTACATTGAACAGACATAAAATAACTCCATAAAATTGCTATAAGGGATTATAAATGTTTACTATTGTCTTTGGCAACTTGTTTTATTGGGGCAGTATCCCAGAGTTCCCTGCCTGGCCCTGGACTGCTGAGCCCATGGTGCTCTGGAGCACCCTCACCAGAGAGAGCTGGGACTCAGGAAGCTAGGGAGACCCTCAGCCCAGCATCCTAAGGAGACCCAGAAGGGAGAGGGGACCATGACCTGTCTCCCATTCCAGGCAGAAACCACTGTCTACGTCATTGTGAGATGTAAGTTGGATGACAAGGTGGCAACAGAAGCAGAATTTTCTCCTGAGGATTCTCCGTCCGTAAGGGTGGAAGCCACTCTGGAGAATGAGTACACAGTGTCTGTGAAGGCTCCCCGTAAGTAGCCCCAAGGTGACAGGTCAACAGTGCTTAACTGTCTTCGGAAATATTATCACTCTCCAGCTTATTTGCTGTTCCAGCACCCACGCGGACACTGGCACTTTGAATAAATAATTTCACATGTTTTTAAAAAGCAATATTAATTTTAATTTTAATTTGCAGTTTTAATTTGTATTTCCTTGATTACTAATGAAGCTGAACATTTTTCCATGTCCTCTCTTTGCAAGCATTTCCTCTTTTGTGAATTGAATCTTTGTGGTTGGTGTATTTTTAGTTTTTTTCTTTCCCCTCAAAACCCCTTCCGGTCTCACCAGCCCAGAGTGGCAGGAACAGTGTCACCTCCCAGGATCCTCCACCTTCTGCAACCACTGGCTTTTGTATCAAGTGCCTCAAACCCAGCTTTTCTTCCTGGTCATTGGTGCACTAGGTCTACGGTAGGAAGTAAAACAGATGAAAATCCTTCCAAATTTAAATCGCATACCCAGTGAGGACATTTGCTCTGACACAGCCCTGCCACTTTGGGCCTACTCCTTTTCCACTTCCACCCTTCCCCCGGTTCCCCTCCCCGGCTGGCCTATGAGATCTTTCTCCCAACCCTCAATTAGTATTTTCACCATTCGGTGAAGCATCCACTATCTGTATGCTTTTCCCTGGATCCTTGTTCTCCCTGGGCATTTTCACACTAACTTTTCCTCTGTTTAGACCTTTCATCTGGGAACGTTTGTCTGAAGATATATTCTGGGGACTTAGTGGTGTGTGAAACCATTATAAGCTATTATACTGACATGGAAGAAATCGGGAATTTATTGTCCAATGCTGCAAATCCTGTGGAGTTCATGTGTCAGGTAAGGACAGGAAGCCTGAGCTCTCTTGGGCGTGTAATTTCTGCTTATGGTTTTTTAGCCTCTTATCTGCTGGGCAGGAGATAGCTGGACATCTTTAAAATCTGACCGCCTTCACTTTTTTTCAGGCCTTTAAAATTGTGCCCTACAACACAGAGACCCTGGATAAACTGCTCACCGAGTCCCTGAAGAACAACATCCCTGCAAGCGGACTGCACCTCTTTGGAATCAACCAGCTGGAAGAAGAAGATATGATGACAAGTAAGTCTACAGTCAGACCCCCGGACCAGCAGCCTGCTGGTTTCAGCATCTAGCAGGTTCTTTCTGCTGATCCCTGCTCTACAGCCCACCCTAGGAGAAGGACTCTTGCTTCCCTGGGTGGCCGAGATTCTTCTCAGTTGCACATCTGAATCAGGTCATGCGTCAGTCACCTAGCCATGGGGATACCTTCTGAGAATTGCAGTCAGATGATTTAATCCTTGTGTGGGGCTTCTAGGGGGCACTCACACAAACCCAGCCAGCATGGCCTGCTCCACACCCAGCCTTTGTGGCTCACATATACCTGTGGGCCAAGATGAGCAGAAAGACTCAAGGATAAATCAGGCACAAGAGAAGATGGTGCAAAAAGAAACACAGTAGGCACAACATGTGCGGGGCTGCTGCTGGGGTAACACAGCAGAATATTTTACAGTAATTTTTTAATAAGTATAATCTAAAGTAACAAAAACTATGGTATAGTGAATACACAAGCCATTTATCATTTGCTGTCATCAAGTGTTATATACTGTGCATAACTGTGCCGTGCTTTTACACAACTGACCATGTAGCAGGTTTGTTCACACCAGCGTCATCACAAACATGGTAATGCCTTGTGCTATGATGTTAGACAGCCATGTGTCACTAGGGGATGGAGTTTTTTAGTGGCATCCTAATCTTACAGGACCTCTGCTGTTGTCATAAGGGACATGACTGCGCTTTACCCCCTTCTAGAAACACATGGTAGTTCCCACTCGCCTTCTGGGTGAAGTTCAAAGCCTCAGCCTACTAACAAGCCCTTCCCCAGGGCTGCTGCCCTCACCTCTCTCTGCCTGTCCCTTGGCTTCTAGGTCCTGCTCTAAGGATGGGATGACCTTCTGTCACCCGTGTCTTGCCACTCCACTCATGGGAACAGTTTCTTGGTCCCCGCCTTGGTTGCCAATGCATGGCTCGCTTCTCCTCATCTCCCCACAGCAGTTCAGGAGGTGCTTCCCTCTAAGAGGCCTTCTCCAGACGTCCACCTGTTGCACCACCTGCTGCGGGCTCCCCAGCATGCTGGGGCCTCTGTCCTCGAGCTTGCCAGCTGAGTCTGACTTTTCTTTGCTAGGTTCTTAGCTCAGCAATGAGTGGAAATGTTTCCAGGAGGCCAGCTCCTTATAGACCTAAACCAGTGTCTGTCCTGTGAGGGAGGAGCAGGCCTTGTACACTGTGGGACAGTCACACCACTCACACGAGGATGGTGCCCAGTGCTCTGGACAGGATGCCTTTGCAGTTTTCTTGTGGACACCATTCTTCTGTCATACCACGGTGGCCCTGCCCAAATGGAACCAAGTCCCATGGCTTCCCTCTGCCTGCGTCACAGCCTTCCATAGCCTGAGGACCATAGGTTGGAGCTACCTTAACTTCAAAGCCTGGTCCTGAGGGTGTTCTTTCTTGTTACCTCTCCTCACTTTTCTGCTGTGGAATGTTCTTTCATCATGTCTGGTAGATGTTACTACTCTATATGCCTCAACTCAGGGCTCAGGAGAGAATATTTCATGGCCTGACAGTCGGGGAACCTGGGGATGGTTTTAGACCCTTCTTCCCAAGTATCATGACCTGGTGAATAGGAAGCTGGGTTTGCTATTATATCATATATGTATATATACATCTATATAATGGTATATAATATAAATTGTTAGTCCCACAAATCAACTTTAAGGAGAAAAAAGATTTTCCTTCCAACTCCACAACACAATCATATCTACTTTTTTGGTATTCTTATTATGAAATTGGGAATAAGAATTAAAAGAATGGGCTTCTTTCTCTTAGCACAAAACAATAGTTTCAAAGCACTCTGAACTTTGCAGAGAAGGTCAAAATATGATCTTTGCTGCAACTTGTGGTGGATATTTAAGTCCCTAGAAATCATCATCTTGTAGGGCTGGGGTGGAGTTCAGCAGTACAGCCCTTGCCAAGTTTGCATGAGGCCCTGGGTACCATCCCTAGCACTGCAAAGAACGAAATCAGCACCTTCTGAATTGGTACTATTTCTAAATTTTTCCAATACTTTTGGAGCGAGAAGGTAGGCTATTAATTATTGGTATGCTAATTAATTAAAATTTTATTTTTCTCTGTCATATGAATACATGATCTTCAGGGGTGCCCCAAAGGAAGCATGTCAGATGATATGCCAATCAACTAGTAAGTAATAATTGAGTGTCTACTGGGTGTCATGCTAGACTTGGCAGCTTCATCTCCTGTGCCTTCATTGTTATCTGTCAATTAAGTTCTCCTTGACCCTTTTTTTCAGATCAGAGGGACGAAGAGCTGCCCACCTTGTTGCATTTTGCTGCAAAGTATGGGCTGAAGAACCTGACCGCCTTGCTGCTCACATGCCCAGGAGCCGTGCAGGCATACAGTGTGGCCAACAAGCATGGCCACTACCCCAATACCATCGCTGAGAAGCATGGCTTCAGGGACCTGCGGCAGTTCATCGATGAGTATGTGGTAAGATCAAGGCGAGGGGACCCCAAGATTGGAAGTGCATCATGTGGCTATGTCTTCCTCTTTACAAAGATACAGACAGATTCCATCCCTGGAATGTCCTTTGGGCCTCTTCTGGCTGTGGGCAGTATGGGGGGTGGGCTTGAAATGAGCCCTGAAGTCACATGGGTCCAAATTCCTATATACACTTGGTAGACATGTGACTTCATGGACAGAAGGGAGATCATAACAGTTCTACTCATAGAGTTGTTTTGAGGATAAAATGAAATAATGCAAGCTCCGAGAAGCACCCTCAAAGAATTTAGAGAAGTATTTATAGGGTGGATTGGCTAAAGATTGTTGCTGATTTTCTTCATCACCTACCTACCTCCCCACCTACCTCCAGATCTTCCCAATTACCTGGTCCAGCTTCAGCCCCAGGTGAACTGTGTTAGGATTAATTAGCAGATACCACAAAAAGGTTCTGCACCTGAGGCGGGCAGTGAGGTTCTGACTCTCTGCCTGGATCTGAACTTAAGACAGGCAGATGCACCCAGTTTATCTGCTCATCCGGTTTTGGGACCCCTTTCCTCCTTGATCATTGGCTTCTGTGTCTTTCCCTGAGTCTGATCTCACCCCATGCCTACATTTTTCCTGCGCCCAATATTGCCACTATTGTGCTGGAGGCAGTTGCTCTTTCTGACTCCACTCATTCCTGCTTTACCGTCTCCTTCACAGACCCTCAGAGGGCACCCAAGAATGGCTTAGTCTTTCACATGGGGCTGTGACCCCCAAGAGAAGCCATGAACACTGACTGTCCAGGCTGGCTGTCTACCTCCAGAAGGGAGTGAGCCTGACAGCTTTCCAGACTCTAAACTCTGCTCCGTATTGGAAAATCTATAAGGCAGGGACCCACCAAGGCACACGGAGGGGCCTTCCTCAGCATTTTTGAATGAACAGAATGGTATAAATCCTGATTTGGGGCCTCACTGACATAAATGGATCTAAGAGGCCCTTGTAGTCTCAGAATATTTCATTTCCCTTTCTTGTCAATTATTTTTACTAAGGACATATGGTATTCATGGTAGTAATATTTATTGAGTTTATTTAATTGGCAAATGCATTATCTCATTTAATCCTCATCACAATCCTTTGAAGTTGACAGCATTGTGATCCCTGGTTTGTGAATGAGAAAAAAGACCTAGAAAGGCAAAGTGGTTGTGCCTGGAGCCACGCACATGGAAAGTGTGGAGATGGGATTGGAACCTAGTTTGATCCTAAAGCCAGGGCTTATTATCCTGCTTTATATAACAGGGAAGTTTATTGACTTATTTATTTCTGCAGTACTGGGGATTGAACCTAGGACCTCAAGCATGCTAAGCAAGCTACACCCCTGAGCTACACCCTTGTCCCACACAGGGAAGTTTAAATATGCACTTTTAGTGTGCATTGAAGTTAATCTGGTTCACATTTCTTGAATCATCTTTGCTATGTCGTCACCTTCCACCAATGTGTCTTCAACCTTGCTGCCAAAAGGTTATCCCCGCATGTTGCTTATGGCCCCTAAAAATCAACCCACCTTTTTTCCCCACCACCTCAAAATCAAATGCCCAACCTGGAATCTCCAATACTGTGTAGCTGTCACCAGTCCACTCAGTCCAACCAATGCAAAGAATCAGTGAAAGAGCAACTTTCTTGGGCAGTGATGATGAAAATGAGGATTTTCTGTGGGTGGAGATAAGGATTGTGACACACCTAAGTTTCTTACCAGAAAAGATTGTTGCAGCGGTTTCAGAGAAGTGGGCTCTCTAGCTTCACAACCACCTAGAGGCAGAATGACTGCGAGCATCTTTACTGACTCCAGGGCTCTTCCACTAGGACCAGCTCTCTCCTTGGGCATACAACATGAAGCTCTGGAAACCACCAGGCACCTTGAAGAAGCCTGCCAGAAGGGATGGGGTCTGAGGGAGTCACTCTGGGACCCAGAAGCAAGGCTCAGTTGGGCCAGCTTGCATTTCTCTGTGGCCACTTGTGTCATTTGCTCCCTATTGAGAAACCACTAGGATGAAGTAGAAAGGTCAAAATCCAGGACTGTAACCCCTAAAGTAAAGCACCACAATTTTTCTGAGGTTTGTTTGTAAACTAGGAAATAATAACTTTCTCAAGCAGCGTGGAAAGAATAGCCTGCATCTAGTTATACAACCAGCATCGCACTGACCCATGAGAAGTGCTCATGAGAAAGTAATTTCTTATTTGTATCCTCTAGCTGTTGAATATGTAATCAGTGTCTCTTAAGAGCATAACCCTGATTAGTGTTAGGGGAAGATATGATGATTAAAGCAAAGAACACAATGTAAGGAAAGAAAAAATAACGCCTAAAGCTTGGCCCCAGGGAGAACACAGGTTCCCCAGGCAAATGCAATCCTGACTCCTGCGAATGCCTGCTTCAGGCCCCCTGGGGACCGAAATGCGCCTGGCTCAGTGTCATTGTGCCTGTGGGCCTGTCTTCTCTTGCAGGAGACTGTAGACATGCTGAAGAGTCATATCAAAGAGGAGCTGATGCACGGGGAGGAGGCCGAGGCTGACGCCGTGTACGAGTCCATGGCCCACCTGTCCACAGACCTGCTCATGAAATGCTCCCTCAACCCCGGCTGTGACGAAGAGCTGTATGAGTCCATGGCTGCCTTCGCCCCTGCGGCCACTGAAGACCTCTGTAAGTAGCCCGGCCAGTTCTGGTTGCATGTTTCTGCTGAGAAATGACTTTCTTCATTCTGGTCTGTTTGGGGAAGTCCCTGCTTACCCCTGCCCCACTCAGACAAATGAAGATCCTGTGTTCGTTTTAGGCCTGCAGTCATGTGCTGTGGCACATAGAACCCTTCCCCACACTTCCCCTGTTGTGGCTGCTGTGAGGGTTTGCCTGGAAGTCACAACTCACAAAGGCATTGTCTTGTGATCCGAGAAGCTCCAGTCCCCCTGCCTGGTCCAACAGCTGCTCTTTTTTTTTTAATTGTATTGGACACAATACCTTTATTTTATTTATTTATTTTTATGTGGTGCTGAGGATCAAACCCGGTGCCTCGCACATGCTAGGCGAATGCTTTACCACTGAGCCACAACCCCAGCCCTGCAACAGCCTCTTTTTATAACCAACATTTCGTAAAGCCCCCTTTGCTACCCTGCATGACATTCATGTATAATATAGCGTACCTACACATGAAACCCTGAGACACTCAGTGTCCTGCCCTATTTGAAATGTTAAATAGAAATTAAGGGAGAGGACATGGCCAGGCATGCCTGCCCATGAAGACACTTGAAACAGTTCCAGGTAGACACCTGCATTCATGATCACTGTCAATGTCATGGCCTCAGATGGAGATTGACACGCATCCAATATCTTGCTGACTCAAAGGCTACGAGGAATGTTGACATCAATGCCTGGATTTTCTGAAATTGTGAACCTCTCTTCACAATTTCCTAATAAATGAGTTCCTGGAAAATTCAGAGCATGCAAAAATAAAAGGTATTTACATATGAAAGAGTTAGGTTCTAGGCTCAGAAAATAAGCAGGTTTTTTTTTTTTTTTTTTTTTTTTTTTTT
>NW_025999999.1:2618581-2693108 GCF_001458135.2 Marmota marmota marmota | reverse complement strand
TTTTTTTTTTTTTTTTTTTTTTTTTTTTTGCGGGGGGATAACCTGATTTTACTGTGTTAATACACAGTAAACTTATTTCTAAAATATCATGCTGCAGGACGTGATTTTTTTCTTATAAATTTCTTAACTAATTTTGACCATTTGGGAGTAAGTATGTTGTTTTTACTTTATTTTTTCACTTTCAAAAGTAATAACATTTTTACAAACACTTGAAATAAAATAGAAATGTACAACTGAGTTGATAAAAGTCTATATGACCCCCCCCCCAGTCAATGTAGCATTAATAATGGTTTGGTATTACATCTTTTCCTTATATTTGTTGATATTAAATTTAAAATTTTGCACACACACACGTATATGTGTGTATATATATATATATGTACACAGATATGCACAAATGTACACATATGTATAAATATGTATTATAAGCTTTTTTTTAACTTATATATGTGTAATGGGATAACGAAAGTCATGGGGGACACCAACACTTCATTTTGCAAGGCTGTCCCACACATTGCAGGGTGTCTGGCTTCCTTGCCCCTTCTATTGAATGCCCTTGGTGTCCCTAGTCTTGGTGACAACCCAAAATACTCTCCTAGATCTTCAAAATGCCCCCTAGGGGGCAGTGTGCCACCCTTGAGAATTCCTGATCTAATTAGCATCGGATTGCAATGCATGTACTGGTTGGTGGTGAAGCAGGAGAACCACACAACAGGCCGTCTAAGAGGATTCTTAATGTCTTTACCATCATTTGCTATCAAGTGCTAAGCACTGTCCAAGACTTAGCCCTCCTTTCCTCTGAGTCTAATTAGTAGATTCAGGAAACATGACACAGACCAGGGATGTAGCCAGTGGTAGAACACTTTCCTAGCATGCGTGACACCCTGGATTTAATTCCCAGCACTGTGGGGAAAAAGAGAGAGAAAGAAAGAAAGAAAGATAAAGACAGATACCCAGCAATGTATCAGCTTTATGGGCAGAGGACTTTCTGGATTGGGCTAGCTTGGATGTTGTCACCCTTCCAGGGACTGCAAGGAGGCAGTTCTAAGTTTCTCATGCACAAACTCCCGTAAAGCAGGCACCATGAATGTGCCTTGGAGCAATAGGCATAGGTTCGTTGGGGACTTGGGGTGTCCCTGACACCAGCAAAGTCTTTGACTCTGACCCCAGCACCTGCAAGATGTGGGCCAGTGATTGTTAGGCCTTTGCCATTGAGATCAGCTGCTTCTCTGGGGTAGAGGGTAGTAGAAGCCCCCTTCCAGCACCTAATTGGGAGGACTGGAAGCACTAGTGTGTGCTTTTCCCAAATAGCTATGGCCTGTCAGGCACATGAGAATGGAAGGCATCATTCCTACCATCCACATCCTTTGTCTCATTGAATCCTTAAAGCATCCAGACAGGGCCACTTCATTATCTGCACCTTAAAAGTGGGGAAACTGAGGCACTGAGAAGTTAAACAACTTTCCCAAAGTGCCCCAACTGATAAGTGGGAGAGCCTATATTTGAATCCAGGCCTTTCTCTAGGATCATATTTTTTATTCCAGGCTAGAAATTTTCCTCGAACATTGTAAATTTTAGTCCATTTCATTTAAAGAAACCCTTAACCTCTGTACTCATGCTTCCCCTATCTATACTTCAGACATCAGATAACCAGACAGCCTCTGGCACCCCTGCACTTGCACATCTGTTCGCCTACATACCCAACAAGCATTCTGGAGCATCTGTGTATTCTAGCTCCTTGCCTCTCCTGGGCGCTGGAGATACAAGATGGACCAAGACCAGTCCTTCCCACTGTGGAACAGGGACCCATTCACAAAAGAACACTTGGAGAACCACGGGAACCCCTTGGGAATCCAGAGACTATGCATCATTTCTGCCCTGTCCCCTAGTTATAGGACTGTCCCACAATGAAAAAACTCCCCACTTTCCTGGCACTTTGTGTTGACATAGTCTTAACCCTTGTTATCCCCCTGGATGCTCCAGTACATGGAGCTCCCTACTGTATCACTGGACTCCTGCAGGGAATGCTAAAGGCATCCATCCCATTACTCCTTGTCTGTTGGGCCCTTCACAG
This sequence comes from Marmota marmota marmota, assembly GCF_001458135.2. Lineage (NCBI taxonomy): Eukaryota > Metazoa > Chordata > Mammalia > Rodentia > Sciuridae > Marmota > Marmota marmota. The sequence continues at coordinate 2,691,034 of NW_025999999.1, read as the reverse complement.
TGGAAATTCTGAGGTTCCCCAGCTCTTCCCACAGCAACGTGTGCTGGGCACCTAGGCTGGTTTGTGGCTGATTGGCAATTTGTAAAGTCCCATGGTGCCTGGGGGTGGGGAGATTTGGTCATTGTGGAGCTGGAAGGGGGCTACCAGGAGAGAGGCAGGCTATAGAATGTGGCACCATTTTGAGCGAGAAATGGAAACCCACCACATTTTTCATTTGCTAGATCATATAATCTCTGAAATTGGGGATTTTAGACATGTTTGGTTTGTTTCTGTCTCTGCAATTATTAGATTTAACCTTGAGAACGGTCCCTTCCCTACTGACTCAGAAGATGCAGCAACTTGGACCTGGGAAGAGTCATTCATTTTACTGGTGTTGACTATCTGAGTGGGAAGGCAGCTTGGTTCCTAAACAAGTAGGATAGAGACCATACTGATAAATCTAAAATGCTTATTGCAGCACTAGCCAGGAAGGCCGTAATTCAGTATCTGGCAGCCCTTTGAAGTCCACTGACTGCTTTCATCTCTGTCATCTTATCTGATGGTCCTTAGGCTTGGTGGATAGAATGATCTCCCTTTTCCAGAGCTCCAAGAGTTAGTAATTAATCTAAGTTCCATCAAGGAAGAACTTGGATCAGGAATCTGGGCGTTTGGATGGGGTTGAGGGCTTTCCTGGTGTGCCCTTCTGGGAACTGCATTTGCCAACTCTGGGATGGGCAAATCAGAGGAAGTGTTTTCCAATGTCTACATAGCCAGGGTTATCTATCCCCTTCCTGTGTGGCTGTTTGTGATGGTTACCCTAAATGCCGAAAATAAACACATTACAAAATTGGGCTGTGTTCCTTCACTCACTTGCTCATTCATTCACCTGCTTGCTGGACCAGTATTGTGGACAAGTGGCCTTTAGACCAGTTTGCAGAACTACTTTAGAGATGCTCTAACTGTTTTGGAGACAGATCTGTCTCTTTCTGACTTGAGTGGGGGGAAAGAGATGTGATGAGCTCCCCTTTACCAAAGGAGATTCTAGAACAACCACTGAGTAGAAAGATCGACAAGGGAAGTTCCCGGTATTGAGTAAAGGGGAACTGGGAGCTGAACCTGAGATTTTATGATCCTGCTCTAGGCTCTCTTTCCCTGAAACTTTTGTGTATACACACACACATACACACACACACACACACTCACACACACACACACACACACACACACACACACCCCTCGCAGTCTTTAGTTTAGATATGCTGCCACCAGGTGGCAACTGCATGTCTTTATTATTAGACCTACTTTGCTGTCAATCCTCTTGAGAATTTTTTGATCAAGACTCCACAGACTTAAATCATCAACTTCCACACTTTACTATGTAAGAAATAAATGTCTTTACGGATAAGCTTATGGAAACACTGATTAAAAATCAAACTAAGCGTGTCTGTAGGTGTTTTCACTATCTCCTAATCTTTTCTCCTTTAGTTCTGTTGCCTCTCTCCTTCCCTTCAGAGAATGATGTGATAGTACTGGCGGTCCTTTGATGTTGGTCATTAATTTTATTATGAAAACTTTGCCTAGTGACTAGTCACTTCCCTGAAGCTCTAGGTATGAAGGCCTCAGGAGCTAGTTCTGGGAGGCCCTTGTCAGTCTCCAAGGGAATCACTTGGTGGATTTTGTCTTTGCTTACATATCTCAGAGGCTTGTGCTTCTTCCATAAGAGAAAGGAGCCAAAGAGAAAGGTATAGTGTCTTGTTACTAGAAATTACAGACTCACAAGGGTCTCTCTAATCTAATCTCTAATTTAATAGTCATTCCAGATAGCTATTCTACTTCACGGTAACCTGTTAGAGTTCCTTTGAACTCTAATCCCTTCTTTACCATCTGTGTCAGCTTGAGTTTGTAGATGGCCAGAGCTGCTGTGGCCCTAGCTGAGAACTGGCATCATGTGACCCATCAGTTTGTGTTTTCTTTACTTGAGCTTCCTGATTGCATGCCCGCCCACAACTGGGTTCCCCCCATAATGGAGGGCATGGTTGAGCAGCTCAGCCCTGTAGATCTGAGTGAAGCCAAAGGACAATTCCTAAGCAAAATTACTAAGTTACTGGTTTGCTTCTGCAGCCTGCCTTATCTGCACCCTTTTCCCTCAGGAGCCTCCTTTCCTGCAGCTGCAGAGGCTATCATCCTCTTGCTCTCCCTTTTGGGAAGATTCTGACCCATAGAGACAAGAGATGCTTCAGGGCAGTGGTGCTGGAGGGGGCCCCCATGGTGTTACCAGCTGGGATAGAACACTGCAGAGACAGTGCTGTGAGCACAGTGCACTTTGTAATTTCCTAAGCGTAAGAACTGTGTTGAGATTTACGCACTTAGAAAAGCACTGGATTGATGGTTCTAAAGTTAATAAGTTAATAAGATTGTTGCAGCAGCAGCATCAGCAACAATCTCCTTCCTCTCTATTTTTACATGCTTGCTTGCGGAGCACTGCATACAAATCCCCTTGGACTCTGGTTATTCACCTGTTTCTTGGGCTCCTGGCCTCTGTGGGAAGTGTGTCTTGTGACTTTATATCCTCCCCAGGGCTCAATACAATGCCGTGCACAACAGATGTCCAACCAGTTCTTGAATTTGAAGTGCTGGGAAACAAAACGTCATCCCAGACTTCCTGGGAGTCCAAGTGTGAGAGAGTTAGCAGCATTCCAATGCAAAGACTTTGCTTTCCTGACAGGTGGTGGCCAGACATCTGTCAGATGCCCCTTTGTGAGGGATCAATGGGGGCAGCAGTAACTCTTCCAGCCTCTGCCAGCTGCCTTTGCAGTCATGGCTTTCGTTTTCCCGTGCTGTCCTTCCTGCCTGAATTGCCCTTCTCTTTTCTTAGCTCAGGAAATGCCCAGGTTCCTTCCCAAAGCTCGATGCCTCTGTATGCGTGTCTTCCTTGTTCCTTCACTAGTTTGTTTGCTCAGTCATTCATTCATTCAACAGATATTTATGGAACCCTTTGTGTGTCCGAGTCACTTGGTGCCAGGTGAGGAGCAGTCAATGAACACCTGGCACAGTCCCTGACTTCCAGAACTTGTGTTCTGCTGGGAGACCTGGATACTAAACAAAAACACCATGTAACTAAACGCATCCCTCGAATGGACCCCTGTGTGGCAGAGGGGCTTCGTGCCTGCCCAACAGAGGGACCGCAGAGAGCCCTTGTGCTTCTCCTAACCTTTTCACTCTTAGCCCTTCTTTTTTATCTCCAATGCCAGCCATCACTGCCCAGCGCCTCTGATTTCAGACTGTCATTCTTCTCTGCGCATATGTGTCTGTCTGTCTCTCTCCTTCCCATCACTTCTCCATTAGGGCATGAAAAAGTTGGGCTTCCTTATTGACGTGGTCAGTCAAACCATTTGGTGCAAATGAAACTGAGCTGGTTTCAGGTTATCTTCAGATGTTTTACCGTGGGATTCCTGCTCTGAGCCTCTTTTCTTGGCCACACAAGGTGCTTTCTGCAGGGAGAAAAGTCCTTTTGGCTTCCTGTGGGGTTGGAGAGCCTTTTTCCAAGAATAGTCTGTCAGCAACTGACATTTTATTGTATTACATTCTCAGGCTTGATTTTATATTAAATTAACAACATATAATCTGCGTGGAGTGTCCACTCAGCTAAGTGGTCTAGATTTACGTCACCCGGGGAGTATCAGAGGCATCTTTATTGGGAATTCACTGCTGCTCTTGATTCAGTTCTTAATTAAGTACCTGCTGGGGTGTTCTCTCATTGGAAAGCTCCTTACATTCCAGGAATGGATTCTTGCTGATTGACTCCTTAAAATATGGTATAAATCAGCAGCTGGCTCTTCTAGAAGGGAACTGTGCCCCACAGTCTCCTTGTTGCTATCATTATTGTCTTTGCTGAAATGAAATGACTTTGCACTTCTCCTTAGACCAACAAGCTTCGGTGCATTTCTGTTTATTTTTACCTGGCAAGGGGTGAAGCTTGTGTGCTTGGAATCTGCAGTACAAACTCTGATCATCCAGGAATGCAAGGATTGTTGTTCTGCTTCCTTTACAAAATACCCCGTGTCTGAAAACAGATTCCCTTTGCCTGAAGAATCTTCTTATGCATTTCAGTCACACCTGTGCTACTCTCTGTAGGCTCGGGTCATATACACACAAACAGTTGTCAAACTTCGATTACGAGAGGGTATTATGGATTATTAACTCCCAACATCTAGGTATCTTTTATTTATTATTGTGAAAATAATAGCTGCCACCACCATAAGTTTAGTGCCTAATATAGGTATGACAAATAGTGTTTAAAAAATAATTTTATGTGCCACTGCTAGTTTCCTGGTATTGAGTGCCTGGGTGCTGTGTTGAAAAGGATTATGAGTTCAGAGAGAATGTTTGCCGTAGATATACAATAGGAGGGTGGGGGCCCATACATGTATTTGTTGTTCATGGTCTAATTCAAAGATATTTATGTGCAATTAAATATAAGATTGGCCTTTACCCATGATCCTGGCTGCTTGAAGCAGGGCCAGACTGCAGAGCTGCTATGATTGTCCCAGAGTTTCATTGCTGCAGCCACTAATAAAGCGTGTGATGGGCCTAGGAAGACCCAGGCAAGTGGACAGGGGCTTCATGTCTGGTCTGTACTGCAGCAGCTCAGCCTTGGCCAAGGAAGCTAGAAAACATGGTCTTCAGGGGCCATGAAAAAGAAAATGTCTGGCACATCTTTTCTGTGAGTCAGACTCCTATAAATAAGTCTTCTGTAAAGAATTGGCCTTGTGGGCTGGGGATGTGGCTCAAGTGGTAATGCGCTCGCCTGGCATGTGTGGGGCGCTGGGTTCGATCCTCAGCACCACATACAAAATAAAATAAAGATGCTGTGCCCACCGAAAATTAAAAATAAATATTAAAAAATTCTTTCTCTCTCTTTCTTAAAAAAAAATAAGAATTAGCCTTGTGTTAAGATCCCTCATGCTTTAACTATGTTCAGATATTAAAATATCAATTGGGTATAAATCTTTACTAAGGAATATATAACGTGGTATTTCAGACTGTGAATACATGCAGAAAGATTAGAAGACTCGAGTTAAAACAAACTTACTATGAAACAGTGCAAATTCAAGCAACAGGAGCAAAAATAGATAAATGGGGTTGTAGCAAGCTAAGGAACTTCTGACCCCACCCCAACGGGGGAGGGACAGAGTAAAGAGACAAATGGGAGAAAATATTCACCCAGTAAGGGATTAATGGCCAAAGTATATAAAGAACTCAATAGCAAAAAATCCCAATAATTTGATTAAAAAATGTGAAAATCTGAGTAGACACTTCTCAAAAGAAGATATGCAAATGTCCAACACATATATGAAAAGCACTCAACATCATTAACCATCAGGGAAATGCAAATCAAAACCACAATGAGGTTCCATTTCACCCCAGTTGGAGTAACTATGATCAAAAACATAAAAAAAAAATGCTAGTGAGGATTCTGAGAAGGAGAGCTCTTATATACTGTTTGTAGGATGTAAGCTAGTTACAGCCATAGTGGAAAACAGAATGGGGGTTCCTTAGAAAACTAGAACAGAACTACCCTGCAATCCAGCAAAATCCCACGCCTGGGTGTATATCCAAAAGAAGCGAAATCAGTATGTCTATGAGACTTCTGCATTTCCATGTCCTTGACCCAAGATAATTGTGGGCAAAGAGTTAATATGAGAATCTGAAATTTGATTATCATTATCCATGATAAGCAAGATATGGAATCAACTGAAGTATCCATTGGTGGATGAATGGATAAAGAAAATGTGATGTGTGGGCATGCATGCACACACACACACACACATAAACACCCACAATGGAATATTATCTAGTCATAAAAATGAATGGAACCATGTCATTTGTAGCAGCATGAATGAACTGAAGGACATTGTGCTAAGTGAACCTAGCTAGGCACAGAAGATAAATGGCACATGTTCTCACTTATATGTAGAAGATAAAAATATTGATCTCTTAGAAGTACTGTCCAAGCTCTATAGGTTAGGAAAGGGTAGTGGGGAGAGGAGATAATGGGAGCTTAGGCAGTAGTACCAAAATACAGTTACATAGGAAGAGTAAATTCTAGTGTTCAGTAGGGTGACTATAGTTCACAATGATTATGTATTTATAAAAAACTAAAAGGGAGGTGTTCAAAGGTCCCCAACACACAAAAAAAGACAAATGTTTAAAGAGATAGGAATGCTGATTACCCTGCTTTTATCATTATGCAATGTATAAATATACTAAATTATCACCCTGTACCCCGTAAATATATACAATTGTTATTTGTCAATTTTAACTTTTTTTTTTTTTTGTGGTGCTAGGGATTGAACCAAGAACTTTGAACATGCCAGGTAACTGCTTTACCACTGAGCTTCATTCCCAGTGTTAAAAATTTTCAAATGATTCTTCCTTTTTGAATTGTTCTCTGCTTAAGACGTTAGCCTCTGTATAGGGATTACTAATAACAAATAACAGTAATAATAATAGTCACAAGCATTCATATATGTGAAGCACTGTTCTTTTTTTTTACTGTTCTGGGGATTGAAAACCCAGGGCCTCACACATGCTAGGCGAGCTCTGCATCACTGAGCCCCAGCCCCAGCCCTGCTACGCACTATCCTATGCTCTTGGCAAGCTTCTCATTTAATATTCAGGACAACCCTATGAGATATGTACAATTATCATCACCATTTTACAGACAGGAAAAGAGAAGCTGAGTGGATTAAGCAATTTGACCCAAGATAATTATGGGCAAAGAGTTACTATAACAGCTATCATTTCTCTTTCTGCATGAGAATTTGACCTTTGGTTGACTTCCTAGCTCTGTTACCCTGGTAACCTGATAAGAGCCAAATGTCAGCTGTGTTTCTAGGCAACATTACCTATGATAAAAATGACCCCTGATTGGTTAATTATATCTAGACCTGGGAGGAGCTATACATAAACTATAAATACCCGAAAGGGACCCATACCCAGGGCTTCTCTGAGGGCAATGACTGGAAGCTCAGCCTCTGGGGGTGCTATGGGAAAATGGTGCTCCTGCAATACAGAGGCTTTGCACCAGGGCAGCTCCTACACCTGCCTGCTGGGGATCTCATGGCCTTTCCTCTGGACTTATGGCCTGGCACACCTAGTCAATGAACGCTTCTTAACATTGTGATGGTGGCCTGCATCCTGCATTCTTTTGAGTAGACGGATGCCAGTCATGGTCATTTTGTGAGTCTGAACATTCTGATAGACCTGTAAATATTAGTTGGTGTTGGTCTGGTGGCTGTGTAGTCGTACAACCAGGAGAATGAAAGAGGTAGAAAATTAAAATTGGAACCTGGGAATTCTGATATGCTGCTCAAGCCTCTAACCATTCGGCTAGACGCTCTCAGGGAGGCTCAAGGAGGTTGGTAACTCTGCTAAGGTCACAGAGCACAGGTTTAGCAGAGTCTAGTTTGTCTACTTCCAGAATCATGCGGTTAAGGTATGACTTTAAAGTGAAAAGATTTGTTTCTCACAGGAGGCGTGTTGAGTGCCACTTTGATCCCTGTACCCAAATGTGCATGTGTCATCGGAAGGTGCTTGCCTTGACAGTGTGGGTGGGTGGGACAGAAGCTCAGCACAGGGCCACCAGTGAGTTATGCTTCTTTACTTCTTGTTACAGTTCCTCCCCTCCTCGTCTCGTCTATTTTTCTTCTTTAAAAAAAATATTCTGAGCAAACTTTTAGCCTTAGAGAAACGTTACAAATATACTAGAGCTCCCGCATACCTTTTACCCAGGTTACTTGATATTAGCATCTGAGTTAGCCACAGTACAAAGGTCACAGTGAGGGGCTTCCGTTGTCTGGGACAGCCTCCTACACTGCAGACCTTGTTCAGCTTTCACTGGTTTCCCTGCTAATGTCCCTTTGCTGTCCTGGTATCCTGCCTAGGATCTTACAACGCATTAGTTATTTCCCTTTAGTCTCCTCCAGTTTGAAACAGTTCCTCAGTCTTTCTCTGTCTAGGTACTTTGAAAAGTGCTGATCCCCTATCTGATAGATCATCCCCCAGGCTGGCTGGGTCAGTGTTTTTTGTGATTGTACTGAGGTTATGAGCTTTGGGTAAGAATGCAGTGAGAATACTGTTATGTCCTCGTCAATGCATAGCGCATCAAGGGCTCGTGGTGTTGATAATGTCTGATTACTGATGTGCCTTCTTTTTTTCTTTTTCTTCTCTTTTGTTTTAATTCATTCTTTAAGTCCTCCCCCCACCCCCACATTCAGCTCACTAAGATGGGGCTGGTGATCCAGGGTAGTTATTATTAGCATGTCAGCTCCAGCCAGGCAGGTCTTGCTGCTACTGTATTCTAATATATTATATTTTGCTAATTTTCTTTGTAGTCAGTTCTGCAGCCACCTCTCAGACATGGAAAACAGTTCTCTCATATTGAACTTTGCTTGTGAAAGTGGCTGGGCTGTCTCATGACCCTTTCACCACCCTGTCAACAGGGATGACAGATTGTGTAAGTGAGGTCTGTGTTCTGCTGTTACCAACCTGAAGAATTTGGTTATAGTGATTGAAACTGTCCTGAGGTTGCTGGGCCCTGGGCCAGGTTCTTGGAGACACTAGGGCCTGAGCCAGCTGTGGGTTTCTAGAGGGTTTTGTGACTTATAGTTTGAAGCTCAGCGATAGGCCTGCAGAGTTTCCCCCATCCTGCGTTTCTGGGGGTATCTGACCCAAGCAGGTCTTTCCTTGGTCCTCTGTGATTTGTTGTTGGGTAAATGAAGTTTCAAAATGAAGAATTTCAAAAGTTGAGCGGGATCAGGGTCAAGGTCAGGCTGTGGAGGTTGCACTATGGACCGGGAGGGGATAGTAACACAGGGTCTTGGTCAATTAGATGAGGCTTCTGCTCCCAGCAGGGCACACACCTGTAGGATACGTCTTCCCAGTATTCTAACTCCATGGGGGAAATGCTCCATAAAACTGTAATTAAATGGACTAAACTGAAAATCTCATAAGTAGAAATTCTGTGGTCTCGAATTTTGCTGGTCTTGAATTAAGAATAAGTTCTTGTCAGAAAACATTTTGGAAAATTAACCAACCCCTAGGTGTGCACTCCAATCTCACTACAGCCTCCATTGTAGAATTCAGGGGTTCAAAGAGGGGATAGTGACTTACTAACTGGTTCCTTGTTTGGAATCTCTGGGCTTTTGCACTCGAGGGTGTCAAGGCCTATGATAGTCCATGCAATGTGTCCACTAAGAAAGGTAGAGATGAGAAATTGGTTTCGTTTTGTACCTTTGTGATAATAAGGTGACACAAACAATGGTCAGAGCACTGCATTTCTTTCTTCCTCTTCCTCCTCCTCCTCCTCCTCCTTCTTTTATGTTTTTTGAATAGGGAAAGAAAATACTAAAATACCAGTGGAATAACTTTCTCCATTTCTTGTCTTCATCTTTTCAGTTCCCAGGAAACCACTGATTCCAATTTCTTACATCTCCTTCCAGAGTTTTTTTTTTTGTTTTTTTTTTTTTTTTTACATATACAAGCAAATACAAAAAAAGAATCTTATTTTTCCCCTTTGGGTAACATATTAATTATTTAAAATATATGTTTTGGAAGATTCTGATTCTTCAGATTTATCAGAATCTTTAAGAATATGTATTTTCTTTGTTTTTGTTTTTTTGGTCTCAGTTTTTTTTAAATTAAATATTGTGGTCTCAGGTGCAATCCCTGTTAATGCCTACTGGAATCTAGCTGTCCTTTTTCCCTCTCCAGAGCTAACCACTATGAGGAATTTAATGTTACCATTCTCAGCATATTTATATGTGTACTACATTTTTATGAATTTAGAAACAATTTATAACACTATTTAAAGGCCTTCAGACATTATATAAACACAACATACTGTAGTCACCTGTCTGTAACTTTTTCACCCAACTGCTAGGTTTTTGAGATATCTATGTTGATAGATGTGAATCCAATCCATTCTTTTTAGCTGTTGCATAATGTTCCATTGTTTGAATAACCCACAGTTTATCTATTTTCTATTGCTTCTACATCCATTTTGGTTGTGCTATAGTGAACAAAGCTGTGGTGTATATATTTCAAAATTCAACCTGTTCTTTCAAATGCATATGAGTAACTATACCTTCTGGGGTCTGTGACTGAAAAAAGGGTCAGGGATGGTGAATGTTGCTTTCTTTTATGCTCATACTCACTACATGTTCTTACTGAGTAGATGATTGGATGAAAGGATGCATGAGATGAATGCTTAAATCTTTTTTATTTTATTTTGTTTTCTGTTGCTGGGGAGTGAACCCAGGGCCTCATGCGTGCTAGTCAAGTGCTCTACCACTGAGCTACACCTCCAGCCCTTTTTTTTAGTTTTTATTTGGGCCTCAAACTTGTGATATTCCTACCTCAGCCTCCTGAGCTGCTGGGATTACAGGTGTGTTCTGCCATGCCCAGCTCTGAATACCTGGATCTTTTAAGAAAGTTGCTAAATGTTGTAAATCCATGTATAAAGTCACCTTGCCTGTGTGGAAGAACGACACATCAACGCCTAGTCTCCCTTTCCTTCTAGATGTTGAAATGCTTCAGGCCAGTACATCTAAACCTGTCCCTGGAGATGGCTTCTCTCGGCCCACTAAGGACTCTATGATCCGCAAGTTTTTAGAAGGTAAGTTGTAACTGTGAACACGGAAGCAAAAACAGAGAAACAGACAGTGCCTGATTCCATATGAAGGTTGTCCCACTCAAGGAACAGGCTGCCACATAATAGCATCTGATGTGGTGATAGGTACTCCTCCTCCCCACTCATCTCTGCCACCTATTCCTCCTGCCCGGTACCCATGGGCCAGAAGCTCCTGCCACTGAAACCACTCATTTGGTAGACCAGTTGCCTCTAGTAAGAAGTCTTTTAAAATATATGTTTTTATTTTTATTTGATAGATATTTATGTAGTATCTACTACGTGCAGAGCACTATTCTAGAGGTGAGTCTGAGGACATAAGGAAAAGTAAGATGTGATTACTTTTTGGTGGAGGAGGAGAATATCTACAAGTTTGACTAAGTCAAGACTATTTTGATGGTGGACTCTGATCTGTACTCACTTCCTCATTTGGTTAGCTGAGACACCTCAGGCCAGTTACTCATCTCTTCTGGGCCTCAGTTTCCTTAGCTATAAATGTTGTGAGGATTCAATGAGTTATTGTACATTAGGCTTCAGAGCAGGGCCAGGCACATAACACAGGTTTATAATGTTGTCATTATTAGAATTGAGGATTTCATAGGTGAAAAGTATTGCATTGTATAAATAATTCCTTAACCCTATCCAGTGATGTATAACTTATAGTGTGCCTGTTGATCAAGTAGATAGATACAGAAAGCAGAATGCTGAAAGGATGAGGCTCAGGAGGGACAGGTGACACATTGTAGGTGTTCAGTACATACTAGCTGCCAGAGCAAAGCTTTCTAACATTTTTTCCTTTAGCAGAGGTTCTCAAAATTGAATGTGCATCAGACCTACCTGGAGGGCTTGTCAAAACCCAGATTTCTGGGTATCTGATTCAATAGGTTGGGGTGCGGCCTGAGATTCATCTTCCTGACAAGTTCCTGGGTTATGGTGCTGCTGGTCCGAGGACCCACTTTGAGAATCTCAGGTCTAGAGCAGTGCTTTCCTTTCCTTTCTTTCTTTTTTAAACAGTGGAATCCTCTTTTGATTCCCCTTTGTTTCTCACTGGTTGCTGTTGTTTTTTAATATTGTAAAATATGCAAACAGTAAAAATTCAAGTGATACAAAAAGTTAAGCAATGAAAATAAGTCTCCCACTATAGATTCTCCAAAAAAACTCCTGAACATGTTCATTTGCACATGAATGTATCCTCTTTTCTTTTCATTCACAAGAAATATCACATAAGCACAAACATTCATTTTTAACAGCTAGTGTTCCATTATATATAATATTACCTAATGTATTTAACCAGTTTCCTGTTGAGATTATTTAGGTCATCTTCAGCTTTTTGCTTTTATAAACCTTTGCACAATAATAGCTTTGTTGTGTGTACTATCTTTTCACATGTTTGGGTCTGTGTGTACTATAAATTACTAGAAATGGAACTGCTGGAGCCAGGAGTGGTGGCATGCCCCTGTAATTCTAGCAACTTGGCTTGGGAGACTGAGGTAGGAGGATTGCAAATCTGAGGCCAGCCTCTGCAACTTGGTGAGGCCCTGCCCCAATATAAGTAAAGAAATAAGTAAAATGAAAGAGCTGGGTATGTAACTCAGTGATAAAGTGTCCATGGGTTTAATTTCCAGTGCTGGGGAAAAAAGAGAGAGAGAGAGAGAGACAGCGAGCAAGTGAGAGAGCACGCGCACATGCAAGCACACATGTGCAGCTCAGGCAGGGGAGAAATAAAATTGCTGGGTCTAAGGAAGTGCATATTTATGAGTTTGACAGATCACTTTCCTTTGTGATATTCTACCAAGCTTTTATTCCCACCAGGGGTGTCTTGAATATTGTTTTCAAATAAAATCTTACATGGAGGCTTAGTGTACAATGCAGACAAAACTGGAACTGTTCCCCAACTCTCTGCTCAGTCTCTCATTTCTATCTAATGTGATCTCTTAGATTCTGCAGAGAGGAAAGAATGCAGCTTTGAGGAATTTGTTTGGTAACAACAGACCTGGTGTCTATGAAGGGTGGGAAGGGAAGTGTAGAGATAAGGCTGGGACAGGTGACCTGGGGCGAGGCTTTGAGAACTTGTCCCCTCACTTCATTCATGAGGCCAGCAGCCAGTCAGAATCAGAAAGTTGTGAAGAGTTCTAGGCAGGGATTAACTTTCTGTCCCCAATAAAATACAGTCCCTGGCACTAAGCAGTACCTGGACTATATTGGCAAATGTTTGTTGTTTAATTCATTAGTTAATTGTTTTAAATGGCTTGATCTGATCAAGATGAGAGTGATGAGAAACAGGCTCAGAATTCATTCTGGCAGGGACTCCAGTAGCACAGAATTCAGTTCCTTTGAGGTGACCTTCTACCTAGGGCAGCAAATCTCTTACAATTTTTCTCTTTTGCTTCCCTAGCATTTGTTGGTCCCAGGGAGCCTGGCAGCTGGGGTGGCCTGCAGATTCTTCCTTCAGACGTCTCTAGTTTGCCTAGCAGGAGCCAAGGGAGTAGTTGGGGTGCTTATCTGTAGCTGCTGATAGAATGAAGGAGGAGCAGGATGCACAGTCCAGTAAAAGTGCTTCTTCCTGGCACTTGCAACAAACGTTCCACCTGTAGACAGATGTTGCTAAGGAAGTAGCTGTTATTGGTCCCTAGGCTCCTGACTTTCTTCTATGACTTCTAAAACCATAAATATTTCTCTGCCATGGAGAAAAAGGCCTCCTCTTACCCTGATAGTTTAGTATCCTGAGATCTGCCTGAGGGTCCCTCAGAGTCTACCCAGATCAGATCAGGAAGATGTTGGGAAGGAGAGCAGTTCCGGTACGCAGGCTGTTGTGTAGGCTCAAACCTGATGCATGGATCTCTGCTTGTCCCAGAGAGCACGTTCCACCCAGAATTTATTCATCCATTCATTCTAAGGATGTTCCTGAACACCTGCCATGGGAAAGGCCCTGAATTTGACTGGAAGACATTGCAGGGAGCCAGGGGCAGGAGCTGTCCTCCTGTAGCTGACAGTCCAGGAAGGGAGAGAGGCAGGAACAGCCCGAGCACTAAGACAAAGGGTGAAGCACGATGAGGATAAACCACAGGGTGGACTCAGTTTGGACTGGATGGTCAGTGAGACCTCTTAGAGAAGGCGGCAGTTCAGATGAGACTTGGGGAAGTCACTCAGTTGGCCTGGCACCATGTGGAGGGAAGAAGGTTCTAAGCAGAGGAACAACAGGCCTGAGGCAGGAAAGAGTTTCGCTGGATGAACTGAAGCAAAACCAATGTATCTGGGGACTGTGTGTGTGAGAGAGAGAGAGAGAGAGAGAGAGAGAGAGAGAGAGAGAGACAGGGGCTATGGGATTCACTGTCACCCCTATAGGGTGGCCAGCAGCTCTTCCAGGACATCTCATTGTGTTAATATCAGACAACACCCCCCCACCCTGAGTTCCTTATGCCCTTGCACAATATGTTCAAAGATGGGCAGATAAATAGAAATATATCTTGAGGGCAGTGCCCTATGAACTAGAGCCCTCTAATAAGTTGGAACTAGCCTGGTCAATCCCCTGGACCATGATGCCAGAAAGCCAAGAGCAATCTCCCTGCAGCACAGAAACAAATGCAACAAACCAAAAGTCCCCAATAAGTCTCCTAAAGGCCCCGTCTCTATTCATTCCTGTATCTCAAATGGGCATTTAATAATGCCCATTATTAAATGCTAGGGAGAAGAAACTGAACACTGCAGAGAAAACTTGAGGGCTGTTGGCCCCTGGTGGGCAGAGGGTGGGAAGCATGTTTCCATTCTCAATCTTTTTGGTCAGCGGGGAGCAGCGTTGGGATTAGAGGTTGCAAAAGAAGCAAGAGATTATGGGGGTTAAGAGTACAGCTGTGGTATGTTTCCTGGGTGCCAACCTGGCTCCAAGTAGCTTTGGGCAAGTTACTTACAGGCCCAGTTTATTCATCTGCAAAGTGAGATTAATAAAAATAACTGTGCCACAGCATTATTATAAAATCAAAGGAGATAATGATGAGGCGATACACCTGGGGTAATGCTTGGCATGGAGGAAGTCCTCAGAAGCTATTTCTTGGAACCATTTTGAGGAGGACAAGGAGGATGCTGGAGAACTTGGTGGCAGGTCTCCAGGAATCCTCACACTGGGGATGGACCCACATGACCTTGACCTGTCAGGGTTGTGCTCTCTTTCCCCCAGTTCTAATGGGATAAGTAACAGTAGTTAATTTGATGTATTAGAGCCTGATGCTCACTTCTCCGGCTGCACTGATGGGTGGCAAATGAAGGAGACATTGGGTTTCTCTGAGAATTTGATGCAGAAGGTGATTCAGGAAAGCCCTTTGCCCAAGGCCAGAACTGTATTGATAAGAATGGTCATTTTCTCTGCTCTCATGACTGGCTGTTACCCAATTTGTTTGACCATTGCTTTCAGATACCTTTCTCTGTGTTTCTAGGGAACAGCATGGAAAGGGCTAATTGGAAGAGAGAGCAGCACCATCCTGGTGGGGAAGAAGATGTTTATCACATAGTGGATGAGGACGAAGCCTTTTCTGTGGACCTGGCCAGCAGGCCCCCTGTCCCAGTGCCCAGGCCAGAGGCCAGTGCTCTTGGCACTCATCAGTTGCCGGACAATGAACCGTACATTTCTAAAGGTAAGTGTGGCAGAGAACCATGCCCAGAGGGGTCTTAAGAGTATCTCAGGAATTTCCTGGGTCCCCTGGCTTTCTGAACCATTGTTCAGAGGCTGTTCTCTCCTGAATGGTCTCTAGCCAGCCCTAGGAGCCTGGGTCATAGCTTGGAACAAGTTCTGGAACTAGACCAGAGGCAATGGTGGAACTCAGTGCCAACCTTCCCGAGTGCTGGCATTCATGTGCAATTGCAAAGACAGGCAAATAGAACCTCAGTCAGTTCTTATCTTCTGAAACCCTTCTGGGTATTATTGATAATTTTAATAGCTATCATTTATTGAAATCTACTAAGGGTACTCTATCTGGAAGATGACATTTAATCTGTATGATGATATTTTAGATAAGAACCACTAACCCTATTTTACAGATAAGGAATTGGAGGCTTACAAAGGTCACTCAACTACCATGCAGCAGAGCCAGGATTTGAACCCAGAGACTCTGACTCCCCAGCCTTGATTTTTAGCCTCTATGCTAGGCTGTCTACCAACCTACACTAATAAAAATTGGTGAGACTGATGTTATAACTGTCCCTGGGTCACCAGTTAAATACTGATGGCATTGTCAGTTTTACTTCTTTCAGAACTTGATTGATTAATATGGTTTCAAGTACTATAAGAGTAGAAGAATCACCAGATCTGTGCTCCTGACTTATATTCCACTTTTAATAGTTATAAGTATGCTGTGGAAGTGTGCTAAAAAGAGATTGTAAATTGGGCACGGTAGTGTTCAACCAGAGTGCCCTGTAACTGGGCTGGGGTTGCCAGACAAAATACAGGATGCCCAATTTGAATTAAAGATAAACAGCCAATGAATTTTTAATGTATGTCCCAACTAGGTCCCTTCTTTGGTTTTGTTTTGCTCAATCTGGTAATCCTAAATTGTGTTGCAATACAATTTGGGGATTTTCTGTACTGGCAAATGCCAACAATACTCACATTTCTTATTTCCTTGGGTGTGTCTCCTTTGACATATCCAGCAGAAACTGTTGGTGCCCTGCCCATGTCCCCTTAGCTCTTTATATTTTTGTCCCTACTGGCTGGATTCCACCTGTGTGCACTGGTTCTCTTAGCCTGACTTTCTCTGTGGTCTGGAGCTTCCTCTGTCCTGTTGTGGGACAGTCTGGAGTCACTGGAGAATTAGCACACAGGGCCCTTCCCCCAAACAGTAGAGAAGTTGGTGGAGGAATATCCTTGCTTACCTGCCCTGCTGGTAGGAGAACTCTGAATTGCATATTCTATGTTGCTTTTCAGGGATCCCTGTATTGCTCAGTGTGGCAACTTGCTTGATAATCCAACATTTCTTGCTTCATCTACTTCTTATCTTGCCTTTATCACCTCCTGAATAGTCTACTTGCCCTTGAATTGTCTCAGGGTCTGCTTCCGAAAGAGCTCACATGAAGAAGCATGCAGATATATATTGGTAATTCCTAAACTATGCAGGGGCTGGGGGCAGTGTTGATGGCACAGCTCATACAGGGAGGCAGTTGTGAGAGGGGCACCATTGATTCCCAAACAGCTCTGATGGACTTGCTAGGAAATTGTGGAGAAGGAAAGGAAAGGACAAAGGCTTGAGGTGACAAAAATGGCAGTGGGTTGGAGGCTGGAATACCTGTGTTCAACCCTCAACTCTTGTATTTTCAAGCTGTATGGCATAGGACATTAGATAATCCATTTCAACCTTTTTAACTTTCTTTTTTCATCTATAAAATAGGTACCATAATGATACATGTCTACACTAATACATATGTCATAATAATGCATGATTATACCCTGTCATAACCTAGTTGTGGGGGTCAAGTGAAATACTACATGAAGAACTACTTTCAAACTTGTAAGATACTAGATAAACATCAGTTAGATTATCTAGTGTTTTTTCACTGCCTTGTCTATTGTCAGATTTTGCTTATCATTTTTTTTTGGAGGGGGGGTATGGGGTTGAACCCAGGCATACTTTACCATTGAGCTACATTCCATCTTTTTTTAATATTAATTTTTTTGAGGCAGTTGTCTCATTAAGTTGCCAAGACTTGTCTCAAATTTGCAATCCTTCTGCCTCAGACTCTCGAATCACTAGGATTGCAGAGTAGTAGCCACTCTCATATCTGATAAAGAAGACCATAAACCAAAATTAATCAGAAAAGACACAGAAAATCACTGTTAAAATGAAAAATTCCAACAAGAAGATATAAAGATAGTAAATATTTATGCCCCAAAGTTCAGTGCACCTAAGTACATAAAATAGACACGGCTCAATTAAAGACTCAGCTAGACCTCAGTACAATTATACTGAGTTATTTCAATATACCTCTCTCACCAATAGATAGGTCATCCACAAATAAAGTTAGACTAAATAAACTTAAAAAGTATTATAAACCAAGTGGACTTCATGGACATCTGTAGAATATTTCATCCAACAACAGCCAAATTCATTTCTCAATTGCTCATAGATCTTCACCAAAATAGATCATACTTTAGGCCACAAAGCCACTCTTAGAAAATATTTAAAAAATTGATAAAATTCTTTGCATCTTATCAGATCATAATGGAATGAAATTAGAAATCAACACCAAGAAAAACTACAGAAACGATATAAACACATGAAGATTGAGTTAGCCACCTTTGAACTATGAATACGTAAAAGAAGAAATCAGGAGAGAGATTAAAAAATTCTTAGAATTAAAAAAAAAAGTAGTGGTACAATATACCAGAACTTTTGGGATACTATGAAGGCAGTTCTAAAGGAAAGTTTATAGCTATGAGTGCCTATATAAAAATATCAGAAAAAGCTCAAATAAACAAACTAATGATGCTTCTCAAGGCCCCAGAGAAAGTAAGAACAAACCAATTCCAAAACCCGAAGGAAATAATTAAGATCAGAGTTGAAATAAATGAAATAGAGAATAAAAAATACCAAGAATCCATGAAACAGTCGGTTCTTTGAAAAGATAAATAAAATTGATAACCCCTTAGCCAAACTAACCAAAAGAAAAAAAGACTCATATTAATAAAATGAGTGATGAAAAAGGAGAAATCACCACAGACATCACAGAAATATAAAGTATCATTAGGGACTATTTTGAAAACTTATACTCCAATAAATTGGAAAACCTGGAAGAAATCTCTAGATACATTTGACCTGCAAAACTGAACCAAAAGCATACAGAAAACTAAAATAGGCCAATAACAAGCAATGAGAATGAGGCAGTAATAAAAAGCCTTCTAACAAAGAAAAGCCCAGAACCAGATGGATTCTTAGCTGAATTCTATCAGAGCTTTAAAGAACTAATGCCAACTCTTCTCAAATTATTCTATGAAATAGAAAAGGGTGGAACACTTCCAGATTTCATTCTATGAAGCCACCATCACCCTGATATCAAAACCAGATAAGGACACATTAAGGAAAGAAAATTATCTCTGATGAACACAGATGCAAAAATCCTTAATAAGATATTAGCAAATCATACTCAGCAAAATATTAAAAGATTATATACCAAGAACAAATTGGTTTCACCAGGGATGCAAGGGGGGTTCAAATCCACAAATTGATAAATGTGCATTTATTGATAAATTAATAGAAGTAAAGACAAAAATCATGTAGGTATCTCAACAGAAGCAGAGAAAGCTTTCAACAAAATTCATATTAACTAGTAGTGCCAAGGCACTATTGTGTTATTGGCATTGATCTTGAAGTTTAAATATGCATGATGATAATGAAATCTAACATTGAACATGTGCTGGACACTGTTCTAAGCACTTTCCTAGTATTAACTCCCTTAATCCTGATGACAACCCAATGAAGACGCCCTTATCACCCTCATTCTACAGGTAAGAAGTGGAGACAGGGAGAGGTCAAGCCTCTTGTGCAAGATCATATGGCTCATACGTGGCAGAGCCAGGATTTGAAACCAGGGAGTCTTATTGAGACCCCAGGGAACTGTAATACCTACTGAGGGAATATTTGTCATTTCCAGATTTTCTCTGTTGTTCTTTATGGGTCTATCCCATGTGAGTGTCTTCATCTTAGTCCCTTTGGAGCTGTGCACATACTTCACCTGCTCCACTGCTTAGAGTTCTGTCTTGTGGCACTTGTTGGCCACAAGAAGGTAGGTACTCCCTTTTATTCTCAAACTACAAGGTCTTCCATGGCTAGTTTCAGGTGTTCTGGGATCTGGGTACATCTCCTTGTTCCCATGATCCTTTTCGTCTTCTTCTTTTTTCAACTCAAAACTATTTTTTTTTTTTTAGAGTTTATAGTTATACTGGTAGTTGGGTTCATCCAACAAACTCTTACATGCATGCACTTTTATTTCAGTTCATGATTCCCCCCCTTTTCCCTCCGCTTTTCCCTCCTGCCCTCCCTCCTCTCTCCCATTCTCTTTGCTCTACTTTACTAGACTTCCTTTCACTCATCTATTAATTTATATTCGATTGCTTCTTTCTACCTGTGCATAAATGTGAGGTTCCCTATTGTGCAGCTATACATGCACGTAGCATGATTTTCTAAGAATTTATTCTGCACTGCCTCCCCTTACCCACCCCTCTACTCTGCCTCTTGATCTCCTTCTTCTCTATTACTGATCCTTTATCTTTATGTTATCTTATCCTTCCCTCCCTCTTTCCTTAATTTATGTACACACACACACACACACACACACACAGTTAGTTGTAGTTGGACACAGTACCTTTATTTTATTTATTTATTTTTATGTGGTGCTGAGGATCGAACCCAGTGCCTCACACATGCTAGATGAGCACTCCACTGCTGAGCCACAACCCCAACCCCCTCTTTCCTTAATTTTTTTCTCTAGCTTCTACATCTGAGAGAAATAGTTGACCTTTGAGTTTCTGAGTTTGGATTATCTCACTTGGCATGATAGTCTCTGTTCTCATCCGCTTAACCAGCAAATAACTTAATTTCATTCTTTTTTTATGGCTGAGTAGAACTCCATTTTATATATAATGTATGTATATATACACCACAATTTTTAATCTATTCATCTATTAATGGGCATCTGGGTTGATTTCATAATTTAGCTATTGTGAATTGTGCTGCTATAAACATCGAGGTGGCTATATCACTGTAGTATGCCGATTTTTGATCTTCTGGAAAAATACCAAGGAGTGGAATAGCTGGATCATATATGGTGGTTCCATTCCTAGTTTCTTTGAGTAATCTCCATATGATTTCCAGAGTGGTTTTACTAGTTTGTAGACCCACCAACAATGTACAAGTGTTCCTTTCCTCCCACAACCTTTCCAGCGTTTATTATTGCCTGTTACCTTGATCATTGCCATTCTGACTGCAGTGAGATGAGATCTCAATTTAGTTTTGATTGGCATCTCACGATCCTTTTATTTAATGATCTTGTAAATGCTGACCTGTCCTCTGGCTGGCTCTGTCTTTCTAAGTTTGAGATCTTGTCTGTTTGACCTGTCTTTTTTGACCATCTCTACTGCTTCTCTTCAGTTTTCTCCTTTTGGAGTCTTGGCTTACACAACTAGAAATGGTGGTCTTACATCTTCAGTTTTTTCCCATAAGATTTTAATACATTATTTTTTTTTTTTGCAAAAGTTATAGAGTCCTGAAGAAAGAAAAAAGAAAAATGTTTTTTCTTTTACTCAGAATATTATTTCTCTCACAGTTTTTGCAGAAAAAAGTCAAGAGCGGCCTGGAAATCTCTATGTTTCCTCAGAGAGCATCAGAAAAGGTAAGCCAGCTCTTGTCCTCACATCCCTTGGATAAATTGAGGAGAGAGGAGAGAGGTGTTCACATCTCGGGGGGGCGGGTTTCCAAGTATAACAACAGTTCCTTGGCATTGCCAAATAGAGAAACCCAAGAGGAGGAGCTGTCTGAAAATCCTGTACTGGAGGTAACGGATGAGGGGGAAGAAGCAGGTTCCCTAGGCTCTTGTACAAATTGATCATACAGAGGACACTTGAAAGTGTCCATTCAGCACATAAAAGCACAATCTAAACATTGAGACTGATGCCAACAGAATGCAAGTGGTGACCTGGCACCCGGTCTTTCCTGTGATACATACCTTTCAGTTACCTGTTTATCCTGTCTATACTAGTTCAACTGTGCTTTGATTCAACTTTGTTTTGAAAGACATTTTTTTTTTTCCTGTCGAGTAATAACTTGGACATGTCATTTTTCTAAAAACTTGTAGTGGAAGTTTGAGGAACTAAGTGCTGCCTCTGCATTCCTTCCTGGAGGGTCTCTACTGGAGAATCTGTCTCTTTGCTCGTTCACATTGTTGTCAGAATTTGTTCTCCGTGATTGTAAACCTGAGATCCCCTTCTCCCGCTGGCTGCTAGTGGAGGGCCAGGCCATCCCCAGCTTCTGGTGACCAGCCAGCCATGTTTAGTTCATAACCTTCTTCCTCGATCTTTTTTTCCTCTTGATTAATTTGCATGTGCTACATAGAAGCACATGCAAGATCCCTTCAAGTCTTTTTTAGTACCCACTGGTGAAGCCATCTCTCTATTTCCTTCTTGCTATGTCCCGAAATCACAGTGTCCAAATGGGGTTGTGCTGAAGGAATTTGGAATCAAGTAGCCCTACATGAATTGAGAAGTAAAATGTCAAGTTGTCCTTACATGTCCCAGTGGCCCCATTCTCTCTGCAAGTAGCTCATTTCCCCACAGAACTGAGATCATAGCCTGGTCAGTGGGGTGGCTGGCTTCATATTTCCCTAGAATCTCCAAAGCAGAGAGCTGTGCATTTGTAATATGGAAAAGAGGTGGGCACAGAACAACCCAAGGATGTAACCCAGCACTTCATTTATACCTGGAGGTATTGGACCTGGGCCACGATTCCATTGGCATTTCAGTCTCCTTTGGCATTTCATGGCTGTCTGTCCACAATTGTTGCTCAGAGACAGGGTGGGAATGAAGCTGGGAGATGCATCCTAGATAGACTCTTACTGTATATTCTCGAAGTGCACTGGAGTCTAAAGAAGTGGTTCTCAAATGGGGGTGACTTTGCCCTTCTTTACCCAAAGGATGTTTGGCAATATCTGGGGACATATTTGGTTGTCACAACTGGGGAAAGGAGTGCTACTGGCACCCAGTAGGTAGTAGAGGCTCGGAATGCTGCTGAGCATCCTCCAATGCACACGACAACACTGCAATAAAGAATCATCTAGCCCCAAATGTCAATAGTGTCAGGGTTGTGGTCCAAAGGTGCCTCGATAATTAAGGCTTGGAAGATCAAGTGACTTCACGCCTCCCTTTAATGTTGCAGCCTCCTCTGCTTTCAGATGACAAACTTTGAAATTATTAGCTGCTTCCCTCTCACCTGATTTTGTGTCACATTTCCCCCTTGTTGGTTCTGCCTGTAATTGTTCCTTTGGGCCATGTCCTCTCGAGCCTGTGACCAGCCTCATTACCCCACCCTCTTCCTCGGGTGTGCTCTGCCTAGTGAGGAACTTGAAGCTGAGTTCTGCCATCTTTTCCAGAGCCACCCGTCAGGCCATGGAGGGACAGGCCCCAGTCGAGCATCTATGACCCATTTGCCGGGATGAAAACACCAGGCCAGCGGCAGCTCATTACCCTGCAGGAGCAGGTGAAGCTGGGCATCGTCAACGTGGATGAGGCCGTGCTGCACTTCAAAGAGTGGCAGCTCAACCAGAAGAGGCGATCCGAGTCCTTTCGCTTCCAGCAGGTAGCCAGCTCCCTCTGCATGCTCATGTCACTTCTCAGCTGGACAGTGGAGTGGGGGCCATGGCCGTCTTGTGCGAATCTATACTGAGCACCTACAGCTGTGCCTCTGAACATCTGCATGGGTGTCCCTTTGAGTCAGGAGCCTCGCGTCTGTGTTCCCTTGTCTGGAACCCCACAGCTCCCTGGCTGAGAGCTGGATGGCTTTTGGGGGTGCTGTAGCTGGAGGTTAGGAACAAAGACTCCTCTGTATACCCTAATTCTGTTACTCTGCACTTGGCCCTTAACTTCTGCTTGTGTTTTTTTTTTTTAATATTATTTTTTCTCCCTCTCCCTATGTCCATCTCTCTATTTCTTACTTTGTTTTGACAAGGTTTTACTAAATTGCCCAGACTGGTCTTGAACTCATAGTCCTCCTGCCTCACCTCCCGGTGGCTGGGATTACAGGCCCCACCGCGCCCAGCTCAGCCAGCTTTCTTCTTTACAGTCTTTCCCTACTCTTAGAGCCAAACCTCTCACAGAAGGATCCCTTTTTAGGACTCAAAGAGAACTTGGAAGGCTCCCAAGAAATATGATTAAATGAACAAAACAAGTTACAAATACAAAACCACTCGAGTTAAAACAACTCCTACACCAACAGGCTGTGTTTCTCCAGGCGCCCGGGCTGCACAGGCAGAGCCCTGGAAAGGGTCAGTGCATGCCTATCCCAGTGGTTACCTATGGGAGGGACTGAGATTAGAGGACAGGGTGTCACAGACTCTTGCTTTAGCTATGTGGTTTGGTTTTTCATGAGAATAGATAATTCCACATGTTTTAAATTATACTCCATGGATATATGCTAAAAAGGAAGATATGGGACCCATGAGGCTAAGAGACAGTCCACTTCCCTACTAAGTGACTGAGTCAGGATTAGAACCATTGCCTTTTAATCTACCTCCTGCTGTGTATATTCTAAGTCCTGTTCTCACAGCATCTGAGACACCAGCTACTGGGGCAGGGGAGCTTGTGGCAGCCACCCAGCAGTGACCCTGGTCTTCTGGGGTGGATGAGGTGGTGAGAAGGCCACAGCAGTGTAGCTCTGAGAGCAGAGAGTGGGCGCTGTGCTAGTGTGGAATAGACCTGCTCTTCCTCGCCTCATAGCATGCCTTTAAAGTAATCATCACACCCATTTTACAGAAAACTGAGGCTTGGAGAGGTGATTCCATCCAGCTCCGGCTCCCTCCAACCCTCCACCTTCCTCCTCTTAGTGCTCCTTAAAATGGGGCACCCTCCATGCCCGGCTCTCCCTCCCTCCCTGACTCTCCCTCCCTCC
The DNA here is from genome assembly GCF_001458135.2 of Marmota marmota marmota. Lineage (NCBI taxonomy): Eukaryota > Metazoa > Chordata > Mammalia > Rodentia > Sciuridae > Marmota > Marmota marmota. The sequence goes on along the minus strand of NW_025999999.1, from coordinate 2,666,728 downwards.
CTCTGGGCTCTGAAGGGTGGAGGGCACCCTGCAGGGCTGAGGGCAGGAATCCAGGCCCCTCCTCACTCAGGATCCCCAAGGTCGTTGCAGGTCTGCAGAAAAAAGACTGGCCCTGGCCAAACAATGATTCCCCCGCACCCCGTGTCTGTGACCACGTGGCACAGTAGATACCAGCAGCCAGGCTCTGGAGCCATCAGCCTAAGTTTACACCCTTATTCTGCCACTTGCAACCGGAGGACGTTGGCCTTGCTGTGCCCCCATTTCCCCACCTGTGAAGTATGAGGACGGAGATTAGATGTTGTAAACCACGGAAATCCCTCACGTGCCTGGCGCAGAGTAAACACATACTGAATGGAGCTGTTTCTGTGCCTCTCCATCCAAGAGCATCTTTCTTTCCCATGAACTTGCCCAGAACTCCTGGGTAGAGGGGACAACTGAAGTTCAGGTTCAACACATCAGAGAACCCCAGTCCATGCGAGCACACCCTACTCTGTGCCTCTACAGCCTCCTGGTGCATCCCGAGACTAGTGGGGTGGAGGCTGTTCTGAGGCCCCCGCCCCTGTTCTATTTCCTCTGCCTTTCTGTCTGCCCCCCCATCTTCTTCATCTCCCATTTCTACCAGAGGTTCCCTTCAGCTTCTCTGTGCAGGTGACTGTTGATTCTGTGTCTCCAGTGCCACAGTTCCAGCCACCAGCAGGATGTGTCCTTCTGAGGTGCCCTAGACCTGCTGCGTGTCCAACAACAAACCGTCCTTCCAGGCTGCTTCCCTTTTCCCACTTCCTCTTCCTGTTTACTGCTCTGCCATCTCCCAGAGACCTCAGGCCAGATTCCAGGATTCTATGGCTCTTGACCCATGTCCCTCGTGTCTGGTCGTGTTCTGTGGCATTTTTCCTCTCATATCTGCTCCTGTCTTTCCATTACCCCAGCTGCATCCCACTGTCAGCTCTGTCACCTGCATCTGGTCTGTTACCTGGTCTCCCGTGAGGCTCCTTATCTTCAGCTCCTCCCCTCATTTCACCAGAACCTTAAAGCCATGACCCCTGCACAACTTCCAGTGTTTCCGGGCTGCTTCTGGACAAGGCTTATTCTACTCATCCTGCAGTTATGAACTTTCTAGTTTTTCCACCTGGGATTCCCTAACAGGGACCTTCTTCTTCAGCCAGATTGTCTGGACATACCCTCCAGGGCATTGAATGCTTAGATGCTTAGCTTCCCTAGAATGCTCAGATGCTGTTGTTGTTGATTAACTAAAATAGAAGCAAATCTTGAGCCTCAAGTATCTTTCCAACATTTATTGAATGGCTACAGTAGACCAGATGGCAGGATTATAAAAAGGTACAACACCTGGCCTCTCGCCCTTGGAGAGTACACAGTGTCCCTGAAGAGACAAGGCACACACACAGGCAGGAGCACATGCACACACATACACACACACACACACACTTGCAAGTCAGCATATCCCCAAGTGCTGTCAGGGTGGACACCAAGGCCCAGAGCAGTCTGGGGAAGCTTCAGGGAGAAGGTGAGTCTTGACCCAGGCCCAGAACAGACTTGTGGAGAGAAATCAGCATCCTTCAAGGTCAGGGTGATAGTGGGAGGACACAGTCTTAGAGGCAGGTGTATGAGGAGTGTTTGTGAGCAGATCAGAGACCAGCTTATCTCTGGGGTGTCTGTGGAGGAGGGCAGTGGGTTATAGGGCTGAAAATGCTGCTGAGAGCCAGAGAGGAGGGAAGAGACTTTATTGTGGAAGAAATGTCTTCTCTTTAGGTACAAATGTGAAAATGTTTTAGGCCTTGCCTATAGCTTAAAATCAGAAGGAAGCTCTCTAGTATTCAAAGAGTGTAATTCTGGAATATACTTACTTTTTTTCCCAGGAAAATCTTAAACGGCTAAGAGATAGCATTACCCGAAGACAGAGGGAAAAGCAAAAATCAGGAAAGCAAACAGGTATGTGGCTTTCTGGGACACTGCATAGAGGAACAGTTGTCCTAACTGTTGTGGCCTGAATGAGCAGACTGCTTGCCCAGCACCTGTCTCTCACTCTGTTTACAGATCTGGGTCCTCCACTAGACTGTGAGGGTCTTTCAGACAATGATTCTGTCTTGTTGATTCTCTAAACAATCTAGTACCCAGCACACCGGAAACACATGCCCGTAAATGAATGAACGGAGGGAACTCTGCACTGTTCCACTCTCCTGCTCAGAGAGGATGGCAGTCTCTTCTCCTGAGGCACGCCACTCTACCCTTGGCACTTAGGAAGACACATGTTCTTTGAACACAGAAAGCAAAAAGCCCATTCAATAAAGCCCATTCCTGTCTTGAGGGAGACTGATGTCATCAGAGTCCACACTATACATTGCTTCTCGAGGACCTGCTATAGCAAGGCTTCTCTGTGCAGCCCCAGGGCTGTGCATTTCAGCTGTGCACACTGAAGACTGGGCCTCTCTGCTCCCCTTGACTCCCCCTCCCCGAGGCCACCCTGTGGCACCACCACCCTGAGCAAGTACCTGGTGTATTCACACTGCATCTTGTCACCGAGAGCCTCCGGCCTGCCGGGCTTTGATGCTTTTCCCTGGCTGGGCTTCTAGAGAGAGGATCTGGTGAGAAAAGGCTTTCAGAGGCCCTCAGTCCTGAATGTAGCCCCCTTCCCTGAAGAGCTAAGTTGAAACCTAGCCTTGCTTTTGTGCGGCTTCATAGTCTGCATCCAGCTGCCATCAACCCCCGACTCCTCACGAGCTTCCTCAGGCTGGCGCTACCCTGGTCCCCAGCAGGACACTTTCCCACCACAGGCCCCTTGCTCATGCCTCTTCCTTCACACCTGTATTCTTATAACTGGGTTGCGAGACCCCACCTGGCAGCCTGTCTTCCGGGCCCACTGCAGGCCACCAGGTTCCACCCTCATTCCAGCATCTATAGGACCTGCTGGCTCTTCCATTCGTCTGGCACTTCTGTTTTACTGCTCTGATTGCTCTGACTTCATTCCTTCATTCAAACCACCAGCAATCCCCAGGGGTTCTGCCTCCAAACTGCACCCTAAATCTGGCCATTTATTTTTTTTTTTAATTTTTTTCTTAGTTGTAGTTGGGCACAATATCTTTATTTTATTTATTTACTTTTATGTGGTGCTGAGGATTGAACCCAGCGCTTTGCACATGCTAGGCGAGTGCTCTACCGCTGAGCCACAATCCTAGCCCCTGGCCATTTCTGACCATCTCCTGTGCCACAATTGCAGCCTAACCACCATCATCTCTTGCTGAGACTGTTGCAGTAGCCTCTTCAGTTGTCCCCCCATGTCCACTCTTGCCCCTTTACAGTTAATCCTCCAACTGCAGCCAATGCCTTTTTAAAAGTAACAAATCAGATGATGCCACTCCCTTGCTCTAAGCCTTTCAGGGGCTCCTGTGCCACTCAGTTGACAGCAAACTCATCATGTGGCCTGCAGAGGCCCACATGAAGTAATCCCTGAGTTTATCCTCCATTTTTCTCCCACCTTGTATCCCACTCCACTCCCCCATGGACTCTTTTATGTTGCTGTAACCAGGCAAGATCATTTCTCCCTCAGGGCCTTTGCACTTGCTGTTCTGCCATCTTTCCTGCTGGCTCTTTTTCATCCCCAAAGAAGACTTTTCTGCCATTCCTCCATGATTCACTTCCTGTTGCCTTGCTTTCCCCACTTTTGTGTAGTACAGGCCAGAACTGCCTTGTGGTTATGGCCTAGAACCCTGCCTCCCTCCTGCAGTAAGCTCCATGAGGGCAAGTATAAGTCTGTTTTGTGCTCTGCTGAATCCCCAGTGTGCAGTACAGTGCAATGACGGAACTCATGAAGTCTCTGTTGGAATGATTGGTGTCAATAAAATGTGACACCATTCATTCATTCCACAAACACTTATTGAGCAGTAGGCCTCCAGCCAAATAAATAAACCCATGGAACCCTGTCTTTGCCCTCTGGTAGCTTATGAGTTAGTTGTCTTTTTATTCATATAAGTCTGAGTTTCCCTGCAAGCTTCTGTCCCCTGATGCCTAATATAGTGTATTGTGGAAAAGCATAGCCTAGTGAATGTTCATGATTTTGACTGTCAGATGGAAGAGGGGTTAAATGTTATAACTGTGGCAGAATCAGAGAGCTCGGCTAAGGCTTCTGCCTCTGTGTCCAGATTTTAAATTTATGATACCACTACAGATTGTTATGTGCTCTCCTGGTGGAGAGGAAGAGAAAGCAGAGATGGCAGAAAGTCTGGCTCAAGGTCTGGTCTGCACAGTCGTCTGAGGGTCAGATAATAGGGCTCTAGGTGGTAAAAGGGCTGAGGTGCATTTTAAAACTAGAGGTCATGAACCCAAAGATAGAAGCCTTGATTAAATGAAACATTGCAAGTTTTTAAATATAGGCAGCACCAAGAAACCTGTGATTTGGTGGTGCTCCCAGTGTCTGAAGCCCACGAGTTGTAGCATTGGAGTCACGTGTGCTCAGCAGTCTGAGCCTTCTGAGTGTCATCACATCTTTACCCCCCTTGGTTCCACCTGGCGCCACAGGAGATATTGAAGCAAGAGAAGTTTCCACGCAGGAGAGCAAGGGTCAGATTTTTGCTCACTGCCAGCTAGGAAGCATGGGTAAGATGCATCACAATCTAGTAGCCTCTGTCCCTGTCTGCATAATGGCAAAAGCAAAAAGTGCCCACCTGTTAGGGTTGCTATAAGTAAGCCAGGGTATCACCCGTGCCTAGCATAGTGCCTGGCACATGGAAGCACTCTAAACCCAGCTGCCCCTGTGATTACACATGCCCACTCACGGGCTGGTATCCTCTCAGGCAGGGCCTTCCACATTGAGTGTACTTCTCTTGGACTTACCATCCAGGAGTGGGCCCAAGACTAATCAGGCTCCAGATGAGTGATATCTATCTATTAGTCGTAATAGTCTAAATCAGAATGGTCAATATCTAAAATTTTCTAATGAAGCATGTCTTAATTCCCTCCAGCTGCTCCCCAAGAAGCAGACCCTTTGATAAGAAATTTCTTGTTAATTTTTAAAAAATTTTTAATATCAGGTGATTTAATTAAGCATAATAACTATTAAGTATTAGGCTATATATAATTGGACACTTTATTAGTCAGTATTCCATCTCTGTAAAAAAATACCTGAGATAATCAACTTATAAAGAGAAAAGGTTCATTTTGACTCACAGTTTTGGAGGTTTTAGTTCTTAATCAATTGGGCCCATTGCTTCAGACCTGTGGCTGGAGCATCTGGCAGAACAAAAATGCCTCATGGCTAGAAAGTAAAAAAGAGAAAGAGGGAAGGGATGAAGTCTGATTATCCTCTTTAAGGGCATACTCCCAATGACCTAAAGACCTCCCACTAGGCCCCTCCTCTTAAAGGTTCCACCACCTCCCACTAGTGCCAAGTTGGGGACCAAGGCTTTAACACATGGGCCTATGGGGAGGATTCCAGATCCAAACTTCAACAGGCACTGAATATTAATGACTAGGGATGGCAGCAGTCCACATGGGGAGAATGTTCTACCCCTAGGCCCCAAAATGCCTCCTTGTTTTGCATTTTTATTATATTAAAATATGCATAACACCAAATTTACCACTTGAACCATTTTTGAGTACAGTTCCATGGTGCACAGTGCTTTCCCCAGGCTGTGCAGCCAGCAGCACTTCCGTTTTTAGAATATTTCCCTTCTCTGGCAAGGAATTGAGAGCAGATAGCCCGAATGGAAGGTGATCCCAGGGGACAGAGCAGGGGGTGGGGAAGTGACACAGGGAAGGAGTCGAAGGAGAACACCTGCTCAGCGTTACCCTACCTGAGGAGCAAGCATTTATATACCAGCTCCCGTCTGTCATTGGTTGAGGCCTGCTGGGAGGGGGCACTCATAATTTGGCTATCTTAGATAGTTGGAAGTTGGACCCTGGACTGCAGGATGAAGCCCAGGGGCGTCAGAGCATTTGCCAAAGAGAAGGTATCATTTATGGCTGAGTAGATATGATTTATTAGTTAGCTCTGTAAACCTTGATTGTGTACTTACATGCTAGCTTGAAGTTACCTGTTCTGTGGCTTTTTCACATTGAGCTCCTTGAGGGGCCTCGGGGCTGCAGTATGTGTGTTTGTGGGGGTGGGGGTAGGAACTGGGATGAGGGAATGGATTAGGGTCCTGGGGCTGGGGCCACTTAACTCTGCTTTGATCATGCAGCTTTTTAAAAATCTGTTTTCTGTGTTGAGCTTCTGTTGTCACTAAAGGAAAGAATTCTGTTTCACCGAAAACAAAAAGCATTTGAAAATAATTGGCACACAATCATTGTTCTACAGGAACATTTGGGTTGATGAGTGGCATTTCTGCCTAAAGGGCCTTTTCTAAGAATGTAACCCACTTTCCACACAAAGACTCAGTCTTAAATAGGCAACTTCATTTGTCTTAGCAAAATTGTTATTATTTTCTTTAACCGGGGTTGGAATACTAAGGATAATTGAAAACTAAGGATAATTGAAAACGGAGCCTCTGCTCACGATGGTGTGCTGGTTTTTCTTCAGCCTCAGAGAGTAGCTTTGCTCTTACTGGGCTGGGGCTGGTGGCAAAGGAAATCAGCCAAGGCTGATGTGACTTGGACCTTGGTGAATGCCAGGCCCCACAGAGAAGACAATTCATATCTATGTTCTGGGTGTATCCTGTGACACAGAGGAGCAGCTGAGTCCCAGGGAACCCACATTTGTGCCCCCTCTTTGTCACTGAATTACCGTGCAATCCAGGACCGTTCCCTTTAACCACTCTGTGCCTTGGTTTCCTCACTGGAGTTACACCTGACTTACCTACTTAGTGGAGAAGTCATGGCGCCCCGGGGGGAATACAAGTGCCAATGAAGACACTTTGGGAAAGTGCTATGCCAGATAATAATGATGATTATTCTTGACATTGTACCTTTATTCAAGGAGTGTCAGGATTTTGTAAGCATGTAGACTGGCTCTACCTGATTTTTTTGAACTTTTGACTCCCATTTTCTTTTCCCCTGTGTGTTTTACTTTCCTTCCTCATACAACCGGTTGAGGGTAGAAAATTGCCACCTTGAAGTTAATTAAGCAGACAGGAACCTCCCTTTAAAAGATGATTTTTAAAAATGTAGGACAAAGCTAAGATGGAAAAAAAATAATGTGACATCAGTGTGGTCCCTGAGACCCTGGGGCTCATGCCTGGATGCCTGGCTCTTCTCTGCCCAAGTGGCTCCAGACCTGGTTGGGTGCTTCCACTGGACCCTTGTAACCAAGAGAGCCTCAGGAGTGTAAGATTCTACAGCACACCAACAGCTGAGAAGCTGCTTGACACGAGGCCCAGATGGTGCCCCTGGACCCAGAGTTCTGCTGGACCGATGATAATACCATTGATTTCTTGGGTGTTGTAGGGATTCAGTGACCTACAAATATGGAGCCCCTTAGAACTGAGCCCTGTGCATAGGATGGCCTGTCATTACTGCCAATCCCTACATAACCCCCACCTCAGACAAGGGGAGTAACTCAAGAGAGGTTGACTGACTTGCGTGATGCACTGCACAGCTGCTATGCGTCAGGGCTGGGATGCCACGGCATGTTCTGTCCACTCCCTGCTGAGGAAGTGCTTCTCTGCCTCTCTCAAGTCTGGCTACCCCGCCCTTCTGTCTCCCAGCTTGGCCACTTAGCATTCCCTGGAAGTCCAGTGCTGAAGTAGGCGGGGAGAACAACCCATGGCCCCAGCCCCTCCTCTGGGCACCCCCAGGCTCAGGCATGGGAGGCAGGTGGCCATGAGCAGTTTGGCAAGTGACAGACTGCCATCTGGAAGCTCATCTCTCTTTCCTCTGATTCCAGACTTGGAGATCACAGTCCCCATTCGGCACTCACAGCACCTGCCTGGAAAAGTGGAGTTTGGAGTCTATGAGAGCGGCCCCAGGAAAAGTGTCTTCCCCCCAAGGACAGAGCTGAGACGAGGAGACTGGAAAACGGACAGTACCTCCAGCACAGCGAGTAAGCAGCCCACCCAGCTGGACTCCAGCCGGAGCCACGGCACCTTCGGAGACATTCCGTTATGAGCCCAGAGATCTCAGTTGGGGCCTGATATGTTTTTTTTTTTTTATGTATTTTTCATTGTTGATGGGCTTCATTTTATTCATTTATTTACATGCAATGCTGAGAATCAAACCCCAGAGCCTCACACATACTGGACAAGCATTACACCACTGAGCCACAATCCCAGCCCCCTCATATGGTTTTGAGAGGAGTAAAATATGGGGCATGGTTAGCCTGTGAGGTTTCTTCTTATCTTGTGAAGCCAGGTTGCATGATATTCTTCTTCTTCTTCTTCTTTTGGTAGTTGGAGATGGACAGAATGCCTTTATTTTATTTGTTTATTTTTATGTGGTGCTGAGAATCGAACCTACGGCCTCACAAGTGCAAGGCAAGCACTCTGTCACTGAGCTACAGTCTCAGCCTTACTCTTCCTTTTTATAAATGGCAAAACCTAACTATAATAGTTAACATTTATTGAGCATTGGCCATATGTGAAGCATTTTTGTAGATTATTTCATTCTCACAAAACCTCTATAAGATAGGTACTTCGACCTCTGTTTAATGAGGAGAAACTTCTAGGCTTGGTGTCTGTCCTGGGTTGAGAAGCTAATGGGGTCAAGCTGGGATTTGAACTCCCATCTGGATCCAGAGCCAAGATTCTTGACCCCTATTTTGCTGCTTCTCCAGCTATGCTAAGGGGAAGGCAAGGGTGCAAGATCAGAAGCATTAGAGAACAATGGACTCAAATTCAAGAATTCCAGCTTTACTGGTGGTTGAGAATCTCATTAGGAAATGTCTTCTTTTGGCTTGAAAGCTTGAATAGGAGTCTAATTGCAGCAGACATTGCCTGCCAGCAGGCGGGCAGGGGTTGGGAGCTTTGTTTTCTCATCCAGGACTGTGTTAGCCTACGCCAGACACACTGGCTTCACAAGCCCAATAGGTTGGGCTTCTCTCGGTTTATACATTTCCATGTTATTAAAATAGCTAGAAAAGCAATGAAAGAGCCAGAGAGAAGCTGAATTTCAGAACTCATGTCTCCTTAGATGTGAGTCAGAGAACCCCCAAATGAATGTTGGAGCAGGAAGGTCATGTAATTTGAGGTTCTTAATCCTTTCTACATCACAACCCCCTTCAGAATCCAATATGTGTTATGGATCTGTTCTCCAGAGAAATCCACACATCTGTACACACACACACACACACACACACACACACACACACACACACAAACACATACACACACACTCACAATCCTAATTTTGCCCATCCGTGGACCTACATCAAGAATCTCTGAACTAGTTGCCCTCTTTATTCCATAGATGGGTTATTTGTGACCCAGAAAAGAAAAAATTTTTGTTCAAGGCCACACAGCTAGAGAGCATCAAAAGTGGGAGGAGAGGGCTGGGGTTGTGGCTCAACGGTAGAGCACTTGCCTAGCACGTTCGAGGCCCTGGGTTCGATTCTCAGCACAACATAAAAATTAAACAAAATAAAATTATTGTGTCCAACTAAAAAATAAATATTTAATAAATAAATAAATAAATAAAAGTGGGAGTAGAACCCAGCCCTTGGTCTCTTTCAGGTTAAGGTTCCTGCCACCATTACCTGTCCAAATAGACCCAAAACTTAAACACTACCACATGGGAAGTCTAGATTGTACAGAGGAGAAAATCTCTCTATTAACAGTGGGGGTGATAATGTGTAGTCACCCCTCCCCATCCCCACCAGGCCATTTGGGAATTCCAACAACTTCAGAAATGGGAAAGAGTTTCCTAGCAATCTCAGGTGGCAGAGGAAGCAAGGGGCAGAGAGTGCTGCTCTGGACACATGGGAGAAGAAAAATGTTAGAGCAAGCTCTGGTGAGGACAGTGTATTCCAGAGTTGGGGAGGGGACTGACAGCTGGAAATTTGACAAGACAAATGCAAAGTCCCCATTTCATATGAAGGGTACTATAATTGAAAAGAGGTTATGTACATGTTTTACTTTGAAATTGGTTGGGGTTAGGGCAAGATGGAAAGAATAGACTGTAGTTTTTACTTTGTGTAGTGGTTTATTGTCCAGGGATGGCTACTTATCAGTTAGAAAATGTTACTAAATGACAGACTAATGGATTGTATGCTATTTTGTGGCTATTCGTGACACTCAGTTCCTTTTTTATAGTTTCCATTATCTACTGCTATGTAACAAACCATGCCCAAACTTAGTTGCTTGAAACATAATCACTTATTTATGCCTGATTCCATAGCTTGAGCATATTTGGAGAGAATGGCTCATACCTCCTCTGTGTGGCATTGGCTGGGGTCACTCATGTGACTGCAATCCGCTGGAACATCCAAGATAGCCTCTTATCCTCCAGGGCCTCCCTCCACATAGCCTTTAATTCAATAGCCTGGATTTCTTACAGGGCAACACAATCTGGAAAGGGAACATTCCAAGAGGAGGAGTCCCATTTGTGCAAGTGCTTATCAGGCTTTGGCTTGCATCAGTTGCACTTGCTAATGTTACATTGGCCAAAGCCCACAGTGAGGAGGAATGGGGCACACAGAGGCATGGATACTGTGAGGCGAGTTTCACTGGGGTTCCTACAGGTTGTCCTGTTACCTTGAAATTGAAGACGATGAGGAAAAATATTGCCATGAATCAAATGCTTGCTTTTTGTAGGCATTACCACATGATCTAATTCATCCTATACCACAATTTCATGAGTTTCTACATAAGAAAATTGACTTAGAGAGGTTAGGCAACTTGTCCTGGGTCTCTGTGCAAGAATGTGGAGGTATCTCTGGGGACTTAAAGAACCCAGGGGTGCTTTACTGCTGAGCTACATCCCCAGCCCTTTTTATTTTTTATTTTGAGACAGGGTCTTGCTAAGTTGCAGAGATGTTTTTGAACTTTAATCATATTTACCCTTTCTTGATTTCTTTTTTTGGGAGGGTAGGAGGTAGCCTGGGATTGAACCCAGGGGCCCTCAATCACTGAGATACATCCCTGGGCCTTTTGATTTTACTTTTTGAAAACAGGGTCTTGCTAAGTTGCTTAGGGCCTCACTAAGTTGCTGAGGCTGACTTTGAACTCTCAATTCTCCTGCCTCAGCCTCCCAAGCCACTTGGTTTACATGAGTCTTGTTTTGACTTTTCTTTCTAGCACAGGGGATTGAATCCAGAGACACTCTACCACTTGGCAACATCCTCAGCCCTTTTTTATTTTATTTTGAGACTATGTTTCCCAAGATGGCCTTGAATTTGTAGTCCTCCTGCCTTAGTCTCTTGAGTTGCTGGGATTATAGGCATGTGCCACTGTGCTTGGCTCTCTTGTTATTTGGTTCAGGGGACTGAACCCAGGGGTGCTTTACCACTGAGCTACATCCCCAACCCCTTTTATTTTTAATTTTGAGACAGGGTCATGCTGAGTTGCAAGGCTATTTTGAACTGGCAATCATCCTGACTCAGCCTCCCTAATCACTGGGATTACAGGTGTGCATCACCATGCCCAGTGTGCCTGGCTCTTCCTGTGCTCCAATCTTGGGGAAACCCTGTCTTCCAGATGAAAATAACTCCCAGGGCAGAGAGGAAGTATGAGGGTGTCTGGACTCTGATCCATCAACTATCTCCACAGTCACATCCTGAAACTAGCTCTATTTTTAGAGCTAAATAGCTGCCATCTTTGGGAACTACAGAAAAACATTTGCAGATTAATTCTGGTTAGAACTGAAAATTTAGGCCCGAGATATTAGTGTTATGTCTAAGAGAACAAAAGTTCCATTGCAGAGAGTCTTTCTCCTAGACTTTTTGGTCCAGGTTTTGTAAGAGTTGCACTGTATGTATTTCCTTTTCCTCCTCATTCATTCATCCACCAAATAGTGAGCAGAGCTCTATGCAAACTGAGCTGACTGCATGCTGGAGACACAAAGATGAAAACAGAACCAGATCCTGTCTTTAGGGGTTTGTAATAGAGGAGAGAAAATACAGAAACAACACAAGTTAGACGCTCATCTGATCCTTCTTCCCTGATGACGGGACCTGGTAAGGGGTGGCACTGCTCTCCTAACCCCTGGCAAGACTGAAAATGATGGGGGGGTGGGGCCAGGGCCTCCTACTAACTGTTCAACTCAGGGCAGATATGGGCCAGAGTCATCAGCCTAGAGAGGGGACAGGGCTGGGCAGTTGAATCCGGGGGCTGAGGTTTGGAACTAAACATTGGGGTTAAAGATTTAAAGATGCCAAAGGAGTGGACAGTGGGAGCACATATGTATGAATTTCCAGAATTATGGGGCCAGTAGCCATGATTGCTTTTTACTTCCTGCTAGCTAACAGATAACCTTCACAACAACAGTCTGGTTCTTTGGGGAGAAATGTGATGCTCAATCATGAATGACCTGGAGAGATGGCAGGCAGATGGCAGCCCAGGGCCCAGGAGTTGCATTTAGCTGGAGGAATCTGGGGGAGGTTTTGATGACATTTGTCAGTGATGAGGAGGTTTTAGACTTGTGGACAGCAATGAGCCAGGGGGAATGGGGATATAAAGACATTCTGGCCAGGTGGACAGTGTTCTGGTAGATAGGGACAGGATCCCATGTTCTTCGTTTTTTTAGATCCCATGTTCTTTAATAAACAAATTTTAATTTCCTAGTTTACAGATATATTTTGCCACATTATTTGAAATTTAAAAATCCCACATATAAAGAACTCAAAAAACTTAACACCAAGAAAACCAAATAACCCAATCAATAAATGGGCTAAAGAACTAAACAAACACTTCACAGAAGAAGAAATATAATTGATCAAGAAAGATATGAAAAAAATATTTAACATCTCTAGCAACTAGAGAAATGCAAATCAAAACTACTCTAAAATTTCATCTCACTCCAGTCAGAATGACAATTATCAAGAATACAAGCAATAATAAATGTTAATGAGGATGTGAAGAAAGAGGTACACTCAGACATTGCTGGTGGGACCGCAAATTGGTGCAACCATTATGGAAAGCGGTAAGGAGATTCCTCAGAAAACTTGGAATGGAACCACCATTTGACCCAGCTATCCCACTTCTCAGTTTATACCCAAAGGACTTAAAATCAGCATACTACAGTGACACAGCCACATCAATGTATATAGCAGCTCAATTCACAATAGCTAAACTATGGAACCAACCTAGGTATACAGATATATGGATAAAGAAAATGTGGTGTATATACACAATGGAATATTACTCATCCTTAAAGAAGAATGAAATTGTGGCACTTGCCAGTAAATGGATAGAGCTGGAGAATATCATGCTAGATGAAATAAGCCAATTCCCCAAAACCAAAGGCTGAATGTTTTCTCGGATATGTGGATGCTAATTCACAATGGCGGGGCATTGGGAAAGAATAGAGTTACTTTGGATTAGGTGGTAGAGGGGAGAGAAAGGAGGGGAGGGGGTATGGTGGTAGGAAAGATAATAGAGTGAATCAGACATTATTACCTTATGTACATATATAACTACACAACTGATGTGATTCAACATCACTTACAACCAGAAGAATGAGAAATTATACTCTACTTATGTATGATGTGTCAAAGTGCATATACTGTCATGTATAATTAATTAAAACAAATTTTAAAAATCCTAAGAAGCAATCCAAAATTACAACCTAACCAACTCTTTTCCAGCTAACATCTAAATAAATTAGGTTGAAGTTGATACCATAAGCAGGTCAAAACTAAGACTACTTACCTGCAAACTAAAATGATTTGGACCTATTTTAAGAGGAAACTCAGCAAACCTAAGATCTGGTGATACGATCAGTGGCATTATTGGTAAATCAAAGTTAAAATCTTCTTGCAAAATAGTTGATTAACTCTTACTCTTCCTTCTTCACTGCTAGATCACCATGTGATTAGGCAGCTTCTAATGCTGTACTAGACAGTACAGTAGCCACTGGCCACATGTGGGTATTTATAGTGAAGTTAATTACAACTAAATAAAATTTAAAATTCATCTCCTCAGATGCATTAGTCATGTTTCACACTGGCTACCATTTTGGATAGCCCACAATGGAACATTTCTAGAAAGTTCTATTGGGTAGTGCTATCTAATGACAGAGTTGTGATAAATTCCCAACTCAAAAACCTAAACACCTAAACACACATAGTCACAGTTTCTACCATGAGCTTAGATTATACTTTTGAATTTGTGTTTGGCATTTTTTTTCTGTTTGTTTTTATGGTGTAGGGGTTTGAACCCAAGGCCTTGCACATGACAGAAAAGTGCTCTACCACTGACCTACATCCCCATCCCCTCCCCCCCCCTTTTTTTTTCATCCAAGTGTCTCTCCCCTAATTAGCGTGGTATGTGGGGCTGGGGCTCTAGCTCAGTGGTGGAATGCTTGCCTAGCATGTGTGAGATTTGATCGGTTTGATCCCCCCAGAACCACAATGAAACTAAACAAAAAAACTAATACAAGGGGTGTATGCATGTGAGATTCATTTCCTGGACTTTCTCAATGAGCACTGCAGCAATAAAACTAGCTTGCAGATTTCAAGAGATACTGAGCAACTTAGAATGAGACCACCTCTACTTCCCTGCCTGTCAAATCAAAGCTCTCTTATCAAATAGGATTTTCAAGGGAATTAAATGGCAATCATGTTTCTGAAGCACTTAACATGTGGTAAGCCCTCAGTCAATGGCAGCTATTAAGCCAAGAGTGGTCGTCAAAAAGTGAACCATTTCATGTCATGCTGAAAGAAAAACTGAACTCTGATAAAAGGGCATACGATGGACACATTTGGAAGAATCCTGTGTTCACAGCTTATGTATTGTTTCTCTCCATAAAAATAAATAAATGCTAGAGCTCTGCATTTCCTTTCCTCCCGAGAGAATCCAACCGTCTGACTGATTTTTTTTTTTTTTAAAGAAAGAGTGGGGGGGAGAGAGAGAGAGAGAATTTTTTAATATCTATTTTTTAATCCTCGGCGGACACACGGACACAACATCTTTGTTTGTATGTGGTGCTGAGGATCGAACCCGGGCCGCACGCATGCCAGGCGAGCGCACTACCGCTTGAGCCACATCCCCAGCCCCCCGTCTGACTGATTTTGTTTTTACCCTCTAGGTAGCACAAGTAACCGATCCAGCACACGGAGCCTCCTGAGTGTGAGCAGCGGGATGGAGGGTGACAACGAGGTGAGAACTGGGACTCCCACCCATCTATCTGTGCTAGGTGTTGTTTCATTGCGAGAGACTGAAATCCAGGTGAAGAAGCCAGACACAAAAGGTCTTATATTAGAGGATTCATTTTATATGAAATCTTAGAAGAGGCAAATCCAGAGAGACAGAAGGACCACCGGGGGTTGGTAGGGGTGGTGGGAATGGGGACAAACTGCTTAATGTGCACTAATGGTTACACGATTTCCTTTTGGGGTGATAAAATTTTTTTCTTCCCATGTTGGGGATTGAACCCAGGGCCTCATGCATGCTAGGTGAGCTCTATACTGAGCTACATCCCCAGCCTTTTTTATTCCTATTTTTGAGATACAGTCCTACTAAGTTGCTCAGGCTGGCCTTGAACTTGCCATCTTCCTGCCTCAGCCTCCTGATTTTCTGGGATTACAGATGTGTGTCACCATGCCTGGCTCTGAAATGTCTTGAAACTAGACAGACAGCAAAATTGTTCACTGTAAAATGGTTGGTTTTCTGTTATGTGAATTTTCCCACAATTTAAAACGAAGGAAGGGATGATGGAAGGAAGAGAAGAGGGAGGAGTGGAAGGAAGGAAGAGGACAGAAACATTCAGACTAATTAAGCCAAAAGGGGTATCTGTGGGAAGCAGCTGGGTGAGTCTCAGGAGATTCAGGGGCAGGGATCATGCAGGGGCCTAGATCAGGAGCTGCAAGGCCTGCCAGAGGGACAGGGCCAAATGTGTGTGTCCTGTGTGTCCCAGAGCCAAATGCTCTTTGGTCTCTGCCTCTTTGTGCAAATTGGCTTTCTTCTCTCCTGTACTCTGGCTTTTCCTGCTTCTCCATATGTGCAGTGTCACAGTCCCCAGAAAGCCTCTGGGCAGTGAGGAATTTTAGGCTGAGGCCACACTCCAAGTTGGCCCAATTTGGGTCAGGTTGTGTACCCTGATCTAGTGACCGGTGGCTGGGAGGAGCAGCTGGAACCACTTGCGTCACCACCAACTCTGAAATCTCCTGAGAACAGGTCAAAGGAGGCCATTTCTGGCCTCCTTTAAGCAATGAGGATTTAAAGTCTAGGAGTTTGTGATAATTTGGGCCAGATTATCTTTTTCAGTTACTCCAGGAAGACATAAAAAGCTGCCTGGTGTTTTGGGGTTGATTACCAGTTTATAGACACCTGTACAGTCAAAGCCCAAGAAGGGCTGATGGGTGGTGGGGATATGGGTGTCCAGCTATGTGGGTGGTTTAATGTAATTTTCACCTGTCTTTCTCATTTTCTTTGCTGTAGGATAATGAAGTCCCCGAAGTTACTAGAAGTCGTAGTCCGGGCCCCACACAAATGGATGGACCACTTACTATTCCCCTTGAGAGGCCTCCCAGGGTGCCTCCTCGAGCTGCCTCCCAGAGGTAACATTGAAGCTGATATGAAATATCAGGGAAGGGTAGGATTCAGGGAACAGAGCTACCTGGAATGCCAGCTTTTTCAGCAGTGGGTTTTTCATTAACTTAGGTGATACTTTATTTAGTTGCAGATACTTTAAGTAGCAAATGTACTACTTCATAAATGAAATTCATTGACAGATGTCAACTCTTAAAATAAAGTTTATGTTTGGCTAGAATCCAAGTCCTTAATATCGAACTCACTTGACTGTATTGTGGGGACAGTGCCTTTGGGAACAGGAGATAAGAAGGACTTGGAAATGAAATGAAGGAGGAAGCAGACTGGCCTGTTAGGCGTGCACATGGCTCCGGAGCTACCCTCCTGGGGCCAGGTGTCCAGCTGATGAATTCAGTGCTTGGATGAATTTTTGCACTTTTATGTGGCTCAATATTCTTTTCTATAAAATGTGGTCACTATCAGAAGTCTCTCACTGAGTTATAAGGATCGAGTTCATGGCCTATGTTAAGAGTTCAAAAATATGAATAATATGTCTTATGCAGAAGAGCAAACACCTGGAGATTTGAAGATGAGCATTAACATAAAGAGTGTGACTAATATACTAGGTTCTGATGTATGTCTTCCTGCATTTGGTACTGGACCTCTGGTAGGAATCTTCTTATATAGTCTTTGTGGAGTAACAGAAAAAGTGGTCAAAGCTAGCTAGTGTGTCCACCGATACAGAAAGGAGCCATTGGGAATAAAAGTCTTTAATTGTCTTAGGAATTTAATTCTTTGATGTTTAAAATATAATATGCTAGGTGCAGGGGATAAGAAAGGAGGAACCCCCCCCACACACACACACACACAAACCCAGGATGTTTTTGTACATTCTGAAACTTTAACATAAAGCTCATTAGTGGAATTTGTAGGGAAGTGTAACCAGGAGGCTTTTATTCTAATTTTCTGAAAAGAGAGGCCAATTTTGTGCTTTTCCATTTCTCCTTTGCTATTTACCACTTTTGCAACATTTATGAACTGACACCTGCCTCTCAAACATCCTACAGCCCCAAGCCGCACCACATTCGACAGGTGTATTTCTCTGGTGTGGACCAGAGGGCACATATTAGAATATCACCACTCAACAAGGAACCTGAGTGATAATCTAGTCCAGTCTCTTGAATTTGTATTATGTTCTATTGGTTGAAAATTTAGTGGAATTTCCACTGGTGATTGTGGAAGCACCTTATTAAGAGCCATTATGGTAATAAATGCCATTGTTTATTGTGGCAGGTTTTATATCAAACACAGTAGATACATTATCTTGTTTAATTCTCTCCACAGCCCTAAGAGATGGATATTTAATGTTATCACATTTTGCAGATGCAGAAACTGGGGCTTGAAGTTGGGTGGAGACTTGGTCTGTGTGACATACCTGAGCATAGCTGACTCTGGGACAGTTTTTTTGGGGGGGAGGGGGTAAATGGGGGTTGAACTCAGGGGCACTTGACCACTGAGCCACATCCACAACCCTGTTTTGTATTTTATTTAGAGACAGAGTCTCATTGAGTTGCTTAGTGCCTTGCTTTTGCTGAGGTTACTGAACTCATGATCCTCCTGCTTCAGCCTCCCAAGTTGCTGGGATTACAGATGTGTGCCAACACACCCAGTTTAGGACACAGTTTTTTAGTCACTGTGTCAAGAAAGTCTCCATGTCAGGGGAGGAGACCCAAGATCCAAAACCTTTTATTCCTGAAGGCTGAGGACTTTGGGGGCAGTTGTCTAATTGTGTTAAAACAAAAGAGTTGGGCTGGGGTTGTGGCTCAGTGGTAGAGCACTTGCCTAGCATGTGTGAAGTCCTGGGTTGGATCCTTAGCACCACATATAAATAAATAAAATAAAGGTATTGTGTCCATCTACAACTAAAAAAAAAAAAAAAAAGAGAGAGAGAGAGAGAGAAAAAGAGTTGTCAAGCTTGAAACTATAGCTATAAAAGATTGTAGGATTTTGTTTATGGAAGAGAAAAAGAGAGTGATCAAGGTTCCAGAAACTAGAGACTGGAAACTGGGATGCACTTAAAACCTAAAAAGCGATGGCAGATGAATTATATTTGGGGAGTTTGAAAGAATGTTGTGAAAATGATGGGAGGAAAACGGGAAAAATACTCTTTGTTAAAGAGACAGCATTTGCAAAGAAACCTGTAATTGATGGAAGTTGGGGTTTCCACGCATTTTTTTTTTTTTGGTGTGAAATAACATTTGCAAATATGCAATTATATTGTAAGCATGTATTTTCATAATAAAATGAGGCAAACTTTGAGCAGGGAATAAAGTGAGCTCCTCTCCTGAATGGCTTGAATGACTGACCTTCTGGCAGGCTGCAGAGGCTGACTGTATGTCCCCATCTCACTCTCAGATCTGGGAATGGGCGACTGCTCTCAGCCCTTGTTCTCCTGAACCACCATTCCCACTCAAGCTGCACTGCCCAGTACAGCCTTGATCCCACACTATCCCAGATCTGGTCCAATCCTGGGCTCACTCCACGTTTTATCCCCAGAGCCTGAATTGCCATCAGCAGATAGCCTCCATACCTCCATTGTCATCTCCATCTTCATCTCCTGATGTTGACTGGGTATCTCCACCCAGATGCCCCACAGGGATGTCAGACACTGCCTGTGCAAAACTGAGCTCACCAGCCTACCAACCATTCTGGGCCCAAGCTGCCTCCTTCTCATGCATTCCCAGTCTGGGATTGTGGTGTCATTCTTTCTCTTCTCTAAGCCCCAAACCCAAGAGTCCTCCTCAAGATTCCCCACTCCAGACTTTGCCCATTCTGCTACTCTGTCAGCTCTCAGAGCTACCCCCTCCTTCCCATCTGCCAGTGCCTAAGTTCATCTTGTAGGCCCACACCTACCTCCCTGCCTCTCGTCAGTCCCTCCTCCACATGCAACCAGCATGCACTTTCTAGAACAGAAATAGCTGATGATGTCATTTCCTGGCTTAAGAGCCTTCGGATTTAAGTCTGTGTATTAAGTCCCACTCCTCTCCTATATTCACCTATGCTCCAACCCATTAGGAAATCTGTGTTATTTTGTACTGTTTTCTTTCTTCAATCTGTTCCTTTTGCCTGGGAAGCTGTCTTTCTAGTCCCTTCCAGTCTCTGCTTATACATCCTTTAGGACTCAGTCCAAACATTACCTCCTCTAGGAAGCCTTCCCTGATGTTTCCATGCAGAGTGTTTCTACTTTTGTTTCCCCAAATACCTCTATTCTAATACATTCCACATTGCAACCCTTATTACATCCCTGTCTCCTCAAGTGGATGGTGAACCTTGCGAGAGGAAAAACTACTTTTGATTTAATTTTTTAGATGTTTCCCCTGGTGCCCGATACAGGGGAAACTGGGATGCACTTAAATACCTAAAAATACACTGGCGTGTATTAGGAACTTAGTAAATATTTATTGTGTAAATGGATGGATGGATTGTAACAGCTTGGGTTGGACTTCCTAAGCCCTTAAAACAGCCATCAAGCCACCCACCATGGTGCTGGTGGTTTGCAGACAGTAGAAGGAGCTTCTGCTCTCACCTACTGTGAGTTCCCAGTACATTTATTTGAAGAGACAAAGAAAAGAAGGAAGATAGTGGTGAGGATTGGAGCAGGTGTGGTGTAACATTGCCTGGTATTTCCCTTGCTCCTTAGACCCCTTAGGGTGGGACAGTGTCAGCTCTGCGTAGGTAATGTCCTGTCACAGTTGAGGGGAAAAAGGAAAACTTTCACTAAGCATTTCCCTTTTGTTTTGAACTTATTTGGCCATTCACTAGTGAGTTGCCATCACTAACCAACACTTGGATTTAAGGAAAAGCCTGTGACCTATATAACCAGAACCTGCTTCTGGAGGCCTCCTACAGCCCCATGAGTTAATCCTTTAGTTTCTGACTGAACAAGGTCTGTGGAAATCCAACGAGGGACTGGAGAGGTCAGGAAATGAGTGGACTTGGGACACAGCTACATATTAACTAATAGGGAAGTTAAAAATTATGTTAAATAGAGTAAATGACCACACAAAGGCATACCAGAAAGGAGCCCTATTTTAAAAGAACATTAACCGACCTCAGGACTGAGTGCTGACAATGTGTGAACCAAAGTCTTCATAAGTGACCTGTCACCCTGAACAGGGAGGAGAAAGAGGCCAATGCCTACATGTCTCTGATCAGTCAACTCCAACTTCAGCTTCCCAGTGTTCTGGAGAGGCAGGCTCTCCACAGACCACTCCCCCATTTGGATCTAGAACCTTTCTACCCCCCAGGTTCCAATACGTGTACAAGTCCCTTTCTCCCAGATGGGGTTTCCAGTCTGTTCCAGGAGTTGCTCATCAGAATGAAACACAGTAGATGAGCATGGAAGCTCTGCAAGCATGATATGGCATGCTCGCAGGTCCACCCAACTGCAGCGTGTGGCAGCAGAACGAGAGAGAGGCATTGGGAGGGAACTGTGTCTTGTAGAGGGAGATAAAAGTACCAGTCTTCTGGGGAAAAGATCTTAGACTAACCTTTCATCCTCATAGTGAAATTTTTAGCTTTACTTCTCAAGTGCCTACTCTAAGCCCCAAACTGTGCTATCTACTTCCAGTTGTCATTGCTATGCCACACATACTCTAACGTAGGTGTCATTAACTCTGTTTGCCAGATGAGAAGACAGTCTCAGAGAAGTTGAATTTGCATACACACAGGTGTGCATAAATGTCTCCACTAGATGTTCCTGTATGTTCTTACCTTCCCCTATCAAAACACTCAACAGAGTATCTGAGTTGGGCTATTGTCTGTCTCATCTACACATTTACAGTATCTTAAGGGCCAAATTCATGCCCATTTTACTTGTTGCTACATACCACATGCAGGAGTACATGCATGGTAGGCAAATGTTTGTAAAGAGAGGAAGGAAGGCAGGGAGGGAGGGAGGGAAGATGTTTGGGGAGGGAGGGTTTCTCAACCTTCATTGTTCTCTTATAACACACAGTTTATAGGGCAGGCTGGGGAGAATGGGAGCAGACCACCCTTTCACTTTCACTGGATAAAGTTCAGTTACTCAGCGACAAAAAACACAAAACCATCTATCTCAGGGAGCAGGGCAGGAAGAGGTCCTTCTGTGGTTATTCATTGCTACTTCTACCTTGTTCCTGAAGTGGCCCTGCACTTCCCAGCTCCGTTTTCATTTCCTTGACCTACGTAAAACTAATATTCAGGAGACATTTAGTAAATATTTACTCATTGATTCATTCAGTCCTCCAGTATGCAACTCCCGGGTAGTACAGTTCAATTACAGCATCTGACAAAGCTCTCTTTCTGGACTTATTGACTTGCTTCCAAGAGAATTAAATATTGGTTTTACAGCACACATGTGGAAATGCCATTTGTAATCACTGAACCTGTCTGTAAATAGACTCGCCCTGGTCTACCTGGAGTGTCATTTAGGACCTTACAAAAACCTTCCAGAATAACACGGAGAGAGGCTTTAGGAAAGCAAATGCAGAGTTGAAATAAGACCTAATGGTCCCACAGGAGGTGGTTCTGAGCAGCAGACTAAGTTCTCAATTCCTCTCTCAGCAGGCCTCCCTACCACACGTGGGCTCCTGCCTGGCTGCCTATTTGAATCACTGGTGTTTTAAGATCTAGGTTTCATTATTATTTAGGTGTGGTAAGGTCAACATATCAGGAGAAAATGGCCACTGAAAAAACATAGTTCCCAAGAGCAGGGAACATGTCACAGCATGGCGGGGGTGGGGTGGGGGTGGGCGGGGGTGTGCTCACACCAAGAAGCACCAGAGTTGGTTGGGAAGCAGAGGGAATGAAGGGAAGACTTGGGCAGGAGCTTTCATTATGGTTTCCATAGGAAGAAATGAGTGAGATAGGGTTGCTGATTTAGGATCTGCTAGTGGGATCTGGAGCATTGGCTCTCCCTAATTATCTCATATCTGACCCTGGGGAAAATCCAGATTGGATAATGACCCCAAGGAAATGGATGGATATGGGTGTGGATGAGGTGGTTTGTAATAAAAGTGTGCTTGGTGCTTGCAGATGGGTATCTTGTTTATGAATCAGTCAGGACCGGCTAACCCTGGAAAACAGTTCCTCCAAGGGCGACAAGACTCCAAGAGGGAAAACATCAGAAAATAAAAGATGTAGTTAATACAGGTGGTTACAGAAGGGACACTATTAAAATGTTTCAATGCTTGAGCCATGTCCTCCAGAGATTATGATGGGATGCATCTCGGATGGAACCTGGGAATTGGTATTGTTAAAAGCTCCACTGGTGATTCTAATGTGCAGCCAGGATTGTGAGCCACCGCTGGCATGCATGTCACTCAGACACTTTCAGGGTGGGTCCAGTTTCATTAATTGAGGGATCTGTCCTTTGTATATTACACAAAGTTTACCACAAATCATGGATGCCTAAGAGCTATTTAATCATGTTACTTTTAAAATAGAGTTGCTTTATCTTTCATTTCAGACCTCCAGCCAGAGAGAACTTTCTTCCTCCTCCACCTGTTCCACCCAGAGGTCGCTGATTCCATCTCCTAAGACCTGCCTTGCTGCCGGACTTTTAAGACTTGCAATTTCCAGCCTGTTAATGATGACTTCATGTTGAGTTTTCTGGCATGACTGCTGACTTTAAGATCCAGTCTCATTGCTGACATTGTTGCAACCCTGCTGGCTTGGGTTATCCTTGAAGAGGAATGAAGAAGTGAAAACCAAGGACTTGATTCACCATCATCAAGTATTTTGATCCTCTTTCTTGTTTGCCAAAAGGATGAAGACTCAATCAGGACACTTACCTCAAATCTCTCATATCAGAAATCTAACAAGAGTGATCAGAAATGTACTTTATAAGTGATTATATGGCAGTGCACTTGTATTAGTCCCTATGTATTTGCTAGTCCAGTCTAATTTCTAGAAGGGAGTATAAGACTTTCAGTATTCAAGAAAAGAAGTGACCTAATTTAAAATAATTCTTCTACTTTCCTGTATGTTCAGGAGTGTGTTTGAGTGGTAGAACTAGTCATATACAAATAACCCGAAAAAGACTTTGGAAAAAAATTAGTCCTAATTCTTCTTATACAGAAGGCAAATCTGGGGTCCCCTACAAGTCTAGAACCAAGAGTGCTTGGTTGGTTAGAAGAAGAGGAAGGTTTAGAATCTGGGTCTGCTGATTCTAGGTTACTACACTCTCCATCCAAAAGGACAGTCCCTCTTTCCTTCAAGAAATGCCTAAATGTAGAAATTCACCAGCAACTGATTATTGGCATTCTAGAAGCTTTTCTCTTCCATATCTTCAAGGCATGGAACTACCAAGTAGCTCTTTCAGTTTAGAAATTTATATTTTCAAAACAGTGATATTTGCCAGGGAACCACTGAAAGTGGTTAGAACCAGAAGCTTGGGATTCCAGGGAGCCCATTTCTTGTTCTCTTGTCTTCCTAAGTCTTAGTTCTGGCTATAAAGAGATAGGAAGAGCCTTGGCTTCCCCCCCCTGCCCCCCGCCACACACACACTGCTGAAGAGTCTAAAGAGGGAGAAAGAATCTAAAATAGTAATAGTTGTCTATTTTCTTCCAGACTTATTAAACCAGGCTTGGTAAATCTGTTTGTGCAGAGAAAGTAGAAACTTAAATATGTCATGAGTTTTGAGTCCCCATCAAACAAGTATACCTTTAAAGCTCACATCCTTAATGATGCTTAAACATTTAGTAAAATCAGTATCTTAACTGTTGCTTTAAAAATATCAGAAATCTGGTGGTTTCAGACCAGACCAGAGAATAGACTTATTCTCCAATCCCTCACAGATATATAAAAAACACATCATTAATGGGCCATTTAAATACAGTTTTATCAGATCCTTTTCTAATAATTAAAGGTTCTTTCTCAATCTCATTCTTCAGCACAGCAAACAAGAACTCTTATTGAAGTTGGGA
The DNA here is from genome assembly GCF_001458135.2 of Marmota marmota marmota. NCBI lineage: Eukaryota > Metazoa > Chordata > Mammalia > Rodentia > Sciuridae > Marmota > Marmota marmota. Next base: position 2,642,196 of record NW_025999999.1, on the reverse strand, counting down.
GCTTCTGGAGGAGTCTTAGGTTTTGTTTGGTTTTGGTTTTGATATAAAATACAATATTGGCCACACCATATTGAAAATGTTTGCACCGATTATCTTGTGTAGCGCCTGGCACATGGTAGCCATTCTGTGAATGGGCCCTCAAAGGTCCCTTTGCTTTCTTTATCACTTCTTGGGGAGAAACAGAAGTATGTGAGATAAAAAGAATAAGAAATTACAATATCGATACGGTTGTTCTTCCTGTTTTTTATAGACAGTCTTTTATCTAAAAATATTTGATTTTGATAAGAGATACTTTTTAAATATTCAGTACCTCTAAACCTCTTTTTGAATGCCAAATAACATGGTAAAATCTATATCGGCCAATGGTGTTAGCATCACTGTGCAATATTTTATTATTTATTGTGTTTTGTTATATTAAAATAAGTAGAAGACACAAAATGAAAATGCTGATGAGAAGCCTGTGTCTCATGAATGTGGCCCACTTTAGACATGGTTGGAACTGATCAGAGGTACCCAGTCATAAGTGACAAGTCTTAGGCTCTCAGTGGATCCTCATTGAATATCCAAACTGGTTAGCTGCATATAAAAGAAGGAAGTATCTAGATTAAAAAATGGTAGTGTGTTATCAAAGAATTTTGCTAATGTTGAGGAGAAAATTTTATTTTCTAAAAAGAAAACTGCACATTATAACATAAACTTATTTAATTTCCACGTACTCAAAGCATTTGTATACCTTTTTAGGAATACATTATGTGACAAAACCATAGACTGTGAATATCATGAGGATCAGAAACTAAACTATAAGCAGTATCTAAGTAGACTGTTCCAGAGTATTCTCTATGATGCTTTCGGAGACAGCTCTGCTTCCACCGTTCTTCTGCAAGATTTTACAGACTGGCTTAATAGAAAGGGAAGGAATTGGTCATATTCACTGCTATTACTTTTGCCCCTGTTTAGAAGGTAGACTGGCCTCCAATTACTAGGCCAGCACTGTTCCTTCATGTTATGTTAAAAGCCAGGAGCAGATAACCCAACTAAATAAGCCATAAAGTATAAGACTGAGAGATTCTGAACAAGAGGTTGTGTTGCTGTCAAATAATTTAACTTGACTTATTTAATGATGTGAATAAACCCTTATGCTTTGCCATAATTACACAAAGTGATGGAATGTAGATGACTTTAATGAATATTTTTACAAGTCATGTTACCCAACCCTCATTTTTTTCTTTGCTTTGTTATTAACAAAAAAGATCCTAATCAGTCCAGTATCATTTTAATAGCTGGGATTTTTAGATACCTCTCCCATATTCCAGGAAGTAAAAGTTGTTTTTTCCTGCTCCTTCTTCAGCGAATAGTGTGTAGTTTTACAGCTGCGTGGTGGAGGAAGCATTAGTAATATTTATTTTTGAGAAAGACAAGTAGTTAATTTGGATAATTCTAAGATTTATCCTAAACATCAATCCCTAATTTTAAGAAATCTGCTTATATAAATATTTTCTTTGATTGGATAAATAAATTTTGTTTGGTTCATTTCCAAGCAAGTTATTAAGAGTGTGAAATGGTCTTCATTCATTCCTGCTGGCCAGATTCTGTGTTCACCAGGGTGGTAAAAGGAGGAGTGGGAGGTTGAAATGCATATTTTGAGATACAACTTGGAATTCATTTTCTCATAGAATCAGCAAAAAATAGAAGTCTAGGCTAGCCCTCCAAAGCTCATTGAATCCCATGGTGTGGGAGAAGTGTCTTATTCATGGACATAGTATGAGCATGGTGTAGGGAAGAGAATGTGGGCTTGGAAGTCTGGAAGCCTAGTTTTTATTTTAGTCAGTTCCTAACTTGATGGCTTCACATGACTCACCTATGTGGCTCTGTGTTTTATCATCATAAAGTGGAGAGATATAAGTCCATGAAACTCTGTAAGCTCAAGTCTAAGGCAAAAGATGAGGAATCTCTCATTCTGAAGAAGCATGGAGATAGTCTTATTTAACTGGCAAGGATTTCCTTATTTAACTGGTGAGGATGCTGAGGATCAAACCAAGGTACTTACACATGGTCAGCAAGGTCTCTACCTCTGAGCTACATCCCCAGCCCAAGGATCTTTTTATTATGTGAATGCTGCTGTTGTGGCTTTCTGGATTATTTTACCTGTCATACTCTTTAACCAAAACTGAGTCTTACTAAAATTACAAGTGGCTGTACAGCCATTTCACTGCCATTCCCTCCTTCCCTATTTTGGCATGAGGCAGTTCATTTATTTAGATGAAAAATCTTGTGGAATAAGATATATTGATGTTTTTTACTACATACTTTGGCAAAACAATCCTAATTTTGATGGTGCTCCTGAGCCCCCTTTTTAGCTATGAAATCATCAGGTTCTAAGGATCTCTGAAGCCACACTTCATTTCCTCTAACCAGTTCCTTTATTTCCTATTCCTGTTTTCCACACTTGCTGCTATCAGACTTATTATCACCTTATGCCATTTATCAACATCATTTCCCTGGTAACCTACCAGAGTTCCTGACACATAGTAGAGGCTCAATAGCTAATGACCTTACAAGCCCTGCCCTCTATTATACTTTCCCAAATACACCACTAGTCTCCCCTTTTCTCATGGTCATTGCTCTTAATGCTCATGTAACATCTGTTGGCTACATATTGTGCACATCCTTTTTTGTACTATTACTCTTGTTCTCTGTTGTATGTAAAGTTTCCTGGTTTTAAGTCTATCTTTCTTGGATGAATACTTTATACTTTTTACTTATAATATTTATACTTTTTCTTGTGTCCTCTACACCTCCAAGCATTTGCCAACCCAATTTCCCCCACAAAACCCAGCAAGAGCTATGGCTCAGATCTGTGGAAGCTGGTGATGGATATTTAAGAAACTACTCATCCATCTTAATGCAGCACTTGCACTGCTTGTTCTTCAATTGCCCATTATCACTTCATTCAAAGGCTCTGTGATTATTCATTCACACAGCATTTACCAAACTTCCACTATGAGCAAGTCACCAGCTAGGTGCTTGGAAGATATACAAAGATGAATAAGATGCCTTCTCTGATTTCTATAGCAATTACTGATGTACGAGTCATACAGCAATTAATCTTGTACTGCCTTGTGATGTCTCTTACGCTATCTAGAAAGCACTCTTTAAATCCTGCTAGGCTATTTGACTTTTCACTTGTTAATGTCTTCACTCATTCATTCAGCAAATAATTGTTGAATGTATATGGTGTGTCCAGCACTATCCTAGTAGCTGGGGCAGATAGATAAATGAGTGGGTGTGCTGGTACATACCTAATCCCATCTACTCAAGAGGCTGAGGCAGAAGGACTGAAAGTTTGAGTCCAGCCTGCACAACTTAGACAATGTTTCAAAATAAAATTTTAAAAGGGACTTGGGATGTAGTGCATGATTGCATACTATGTGCAAGTCTCTTCTGAGTTCAATCTTTAGTACAGGGTGGGAGGGGAGGTGGTAACAAAGACAAAGATCAACAAAAAAAAAAGTTCCTACCATCAAAAAAAGGTCTGACTACAGTATAGAAGAGGAAATGGAAATAGACCAGTAATTATGACATAATATGCCAAATGCTTCTAGAATCCCAAAGAGGGGATGCTCAAATTCCTAAGGGCATTATGCAAGGTCTCACTGAAGAGGTGATCATTCAACTAGGCCTAGAAGAGTAGTGTCAAATGACAAGGCAAAGCAGAAGATTCTAGATTAAGAGAATATCCAAAACAAAGGCACAGACTATAAAGAACATGTTCTTCACATGGATGAAGACTGGTGGGAAATAAAGTTGGGGAGATGAATTAGGGTCTGATTGTGCAGGTGCATTTTAACAGACTATGGAAGTTGGACTTTATCCTTTAGCAAGAAACTCCTCCCCTTCCCTGGTTACCTACACAGTCATGCACACTGTAAAAAACATACTAACATTTACAGGCATGTACAAAGTAGAACATTAACCACTTGTGGTTTGGGTCATAATCTTTCAGCTTGTTTTCTACAGGTAAACAAACATACTACCATTTAAAATAAAATCATGCTCTATTTTTTTCTTGATGTAAGTACCTGTTAGATACCAGTCCATGCCAATCCATGCAGGTAATATTTCACTTTTTTAAATGGCGTATAATTCATAATCCATTAGCAGAAAAAGACTGATTATGGGATCAGACTTCATAGTCTGGTCTTGCTTTAGCAAGCCCACTTAACTTGTGCTTGTTAATGCCTCTGTAATGTGAATATAGTAAAGGTACTTGTTGCATAGGATTTTTTGAGGATCAAATCAATCAATATGTGAAGAGTTCAGAATAGTGTCTGGCAGATGAAAACCTTAGTGGTGATTCCATAATTTATTCAATATTCAAGTAGTGTTTTAAGCAAGAGAGTGATATAATCTGGCTTCCTTTTAGAAAGATCACTCTGGTACCTTTGGTGAATGATCAACAGGGAAGGAAGAAGATTGGTGGCGGGGAGCTTATTGAGAGACTATTGCAAAGAATGGCGATTTGGAGTATTAGCTGTTACTGGCCGAGGAATGAGCAAACAAACTATCGAGATATTTTTAAGACACCAAATACTATGATTTGTTGACTACTGACGGCTGAGAAGAGACAACTACAAGTTCCCCATTTTTAGCTCCGAGGACAGTGTAGATAGAAGGCGGTGCCATATTCCTGTGTTCCCTTGACAGGTACTTTTTGAGTCCCTACTCCGGGTTTAGGTACAGAAAATAGGCAACAGGATCTCTGCTTTGAGAAGCTTAAGTTCCAAGAGACATTTATGACTGAAGCTGGGAGACCAACAAATACTTGGACAATAAATGAACAAGAATTTCAGCGTAGCCCACAACTGATTGAATAGCAGAGGTCCAATAAATAAATATTCAATGACTTTTAAACACATCTCCAATCCTGAAAACGTTTTAACAGTCTGCCCTATATGATGATTATGGAGTCAGTGACTCATTCAAAGCGGTAGAGGAGAGCCCGGAATGAAAGGGTTATTTGAGCTGGTTCCCCAAGCTCGAGGAGCGGCAGGTCAGACGACCAGTCCCATTTCACAGCCAGGGAGAATTACGCGTTTGGGCCAAGGTCACACAAGCCCTAGCGCCGGGGCGCGTCCGGAGGTCCCGGCCGGGCCACCGCGAGGGGCCGCGGCCGAGGCCAGCATAGTTAGGTCACTTGCATGAGGCCACACCCAGTGTAGGAGTAGAGGTGTGATTTGACCCTGGGCATTCTGAGGTAATAGTAGGTACTCTCAACTGATATGCTTTAAAGCCCTTTGCCCTAACAATTGAACAATAAAATCCTTGGTATTAAATTGAGTAGGTCTGTATATTGATAGTATGTTTAAGTGCTTAAGGAAACATTTGGGTGAGTCTAGCTCTATAATGGGTTAGCATTAAAAAGAGACAGGGCTTAAATTCCTGGGCCACAGTGGATGCATGACCTGAGCAGTAACATGCTGGACTGTTCTTGTTTAATATGCAGCTGAAATTTTTATCTTTGAACAAAGAGTTTTGCATTTTTGTTTCGTTCTNGCTCCGCGCGGCCTGGAGGGTAGGGGGCCCCGGTGCAGCCCGGCGGCCGTCCGAGAGCTCCTTCCGGTCGGGCCTGGCTGAGCAGGAACCGCGGGAGCAGGGAGGAGGCATTTCCGTGCGTTCCCGGGACGGGGCTCCCCTCCCGAGTGTCTGGGCCTCCCATTCCCGCCCGACCTGGGTGGCGCCGCGCCCCCACGTCTGGGGGCCCTGAGGGACCCGACGGAGCCTGGGGAGTCTCCAGGTTCACTTTCCTGCGGGAGCTAGGCCCGCAGGCCGGTGTGTTCGGGGGTCGTGTCCCCGGGGAAGGGGCTGCTCTATGACTGTGGGGAGCTACGACGATAGCAGAAGATGGATGCATTACAGTTACCCCTCATACAGGAAATACCCACCACTTATGATTCTCTCAAGCCTTCTTTTTTTCTTCCCCCTCTTCCTCCTGCCCAAACCGGATTAAAACCCCGGGGTGGGGACAGCCTTGATAAACTCTAGGTGAGAGCGGTTTACACGTGTGTATGCTCTCACCCTGTACGCACTCAATTGTGAGGCCTTTCTTGTAACTTTCTCCTCTTAAGTCCCCAGCAGCGGCTCCATCCCGGTGGTCTCCAGGTTGGGCCACTTCTGATCATAAAGTTTCCCAGTCTAAGGCCTGGCCCCGGAACAATCTCTTGCATTTGGTCTAAAGTTGATGGGCGGTTTAATTGCATTTTCACATTAAAGCATGGATGTTAACGACTCTAGGAGTGGCTTTCACTTAGGACTGTAACTTGATGGTTTTCAGAATGGTGGACGGGAGCAAGGCAGGAAACTCAGGTAAATGGAGAAGGTTGCTTGGTCAGTAATTGTTTTTATACCATTACCCATTAAGTTATGATTTTGCGTGAGAGTTTGTGTACATACTAAATTTTAAAAATTGGGGGAGTTTTCTGTCATTGCTGTTAGATGAGGAAGTGAAGTAATTTGTATCTATTTAATGGACCCGGTTTTAGGTTTTATCTGACAATAGCAAAATTTTTCTCAAGTCTTTGAGTTAGCTGGACTCTTATTTTAGATAAAGAAGGCTCTAAATTTGGCTATTTTACCTTCAGACACAGCCAGAATCGTCTTACCTGTATATGTAGAATTTTTTTTTTTTTTTAAAGTCAAAAGTCCCTAATTGGTGACATATTTTTGTGGTATCCTGTGCTTTTCACGTTAAGATAATTTTGTCTATCAAAATTAGTTTGGGATCATTGATTGCTTTCTATTTTCCACTGGACATCCTTTTAGTTAGTGGTATTTTAAGATTTTTCCAATTTTGTTGACACATAAGAAAAGTTATCATGTAAAACCCGGAACTCAACTATAGTTCTACCACGTACACATACAAACTTGAGAGTAGTAGTCTACTTTTCAATACTTGAGGAAGAAATTCTACTTTTTAATTTTGTTTCATAAGGCTGTAAATTGGTATAACTATTAATGAAACCATAGGGACTGGGGATATAGTTCAGTTGGTAGAGTGCTTGCCTTGCATGCACAAGGCCGTGGGTTCAATCCCCAGCAACACACACACACACACACAATAAGTAATAAGTTAGGGGTGTATAAAGGCTTTAGAATACTTTACAAATTTAAGAAGTAGATGCCAGTTTCAATGAAATTGTATTGCTAAATTGTCTTTTACGTTTTTATTAGTAAATACAAAATACTTGTGAAAAGGTTTTTGTTTTCTGCCCTAAAGAGAATATGGTATTTATGAAATAGTTATTGTACAAAAATTTAGAATCCATGTCATTTTATGTTTACATTACTCTTACTTGATTACCCATTATTACATACGAAGGCAAGAGTTATATGAAGAATAGCATTAAGATACAAGCATAAAATTCAAATAAATGTCATTTTATTCCCGATGTTTGCTATTAGCCAAAATATTTTACTTTTTCTAAGTTTCATGAAAATATTTCTTGAAAACTAGGAATTCACCTTATCCAGATTATACTGGAAGAGGGCTATGATCAAGTGAACATTTTTTTTTTTTCCTTTCTACCAAGAAGACAGAAAGTAGCTAGTGAAGAGAGAATGGTACTGAAGAAGGAGGAGACAAATTGCCAAGGGAAGGTTGCTGAGTGTGTGTTTAATAAATACCTGTAGAATTGGATTATCAATTAAAGAACAGCTTTCAGAAGCTATAGAGCTTGCCCTTTAGATTAACTTTCAGTGAAGACTATTTCAGATAGAAATAAAACTAATGATTTTTATAGCAAAATGTGCTAGGTTCTCTTTTAAGTGCTTTACTCACATTAATTCATGTTGAACTTACATTAATAACTATGAATTGCATGATATTATGCCCTTTTTTATAGATGAGGAAGCCGAGGCCAGCATAGTTAGGTCACTTGCATGAGGCCACACCCAGTGTAGGAGTAGAGGTGGGATTTGACCCTGGGCATTCTGAGTTAATAGTAGGTACTCTCAACTGATATGCTTTAAAGCCCTTTGCCCTAACAATTGAACAATAAAATCCTTGGTATTAAATTGAGTAGGTCTGTATATTGATAGTATGTTTAAGTGCTTAAGGAAACATTTGGGTGAGTCTAGCTCTATAATGGGTTAGCATTAAAAAGAGACAGGGCTTAAATTCCTGGGCCACAGTGGATGCATGACCTGAGCAGTAACATGCTGGACTGTTCTTGTTTAATATGCAGCTGAAATTTTTATCTTTGAACAAAGAGTTTTGCATTTTTGTTTCGTTCTGGGCTCTACAAGTTATGTAGTTGGTCATAACGGATAACTACTTCCTGCTGTTCCAAAAAATGCTTTTTTCTGCCTTTTTTACTGTACCTGCTGAATTAGGATTCAATTGATCATGTGACCCACAGTATTTTTTTATGTGCTTATTTTTCCAGAGTTTTTGTAATATTCTCAGAGTGATGAAAATGAAATATATACTTGTATATACACATCTAGACTATATAAAGATATGTTCATTTTAATTCTTGAATCAGAACTGAGTATGGTAGGTCAGTGGTAGAGTACTTGCTTAGCATGGAGGCCCTGGGCTCAATCCCTAGCACTTCATAAATAAGTAAATAAATAGAAGCTGAATCATATATGGATTATAGGATATATTTTTTGAAATCAAAAGGCTCCTAATTAGTGATTAGAAGGGTTATTAAAAGGCCTCTTGAGAGTAAGTGAAAAGTAGGTGTGTAGGGTTGATTGCACTCCTCTCTTGGTTGAAGCACAAGGAAGCATCTGGAATTAAATGATAACATATCCTAAGATTCCAAATGATTCTATTAAAAAAACTATTTCAAATTGAAACTCAGAATTTTAGAACTGGAAAGACTGGAGATCATTTCATCCAAACTTACTTTACAAATTGCCTATAGAGCTCCAATGACTGGCTCAAGAGAGAATTGGGGAGATTCTGGGCTTTCTGATCCCTAGGCTTTCCTTTTTCTACCTGTCTATATATCTGATTTTCATAACAGCAATATGGAAATATGCCAGCACTAAAACACCAATAATCCAGGGTAAAGAAATCTTAGAGCATTTGTATTTGGAGGTTTGCATTGTAGCATTGTATTTTGTCATTTTTCAGTGCTTTGGATTAGCCTTGCATTTTTATGAGTTGATTTACTCTACATGATCACAAAGTCACCCCCCCTTGCCCTGCTCCAGTGTGTTAGATATCCCAAGCACTGTGCTCTGCATAACTAGTAATACTTTTTAAATTTGTTCTTATTACATACACATGACAGTAGAATATATTTTGACATTTTATACATATAACTTCCTATTCTTCTGGTTGTATATGATGTGGAATCCCATCCGTCGTGTATTCTTATATACCTATAGGAAAGTAATGTCCAATTCGTTTTACTATCTTTCCTATTCCCATTCCCCCTCCCTTCCCTTAACTAGTAATATTTGACAGTGCTTTGCTGAGTGACTTGAGTAATTAGGGAGCTACTAGGGACAAGGATTTGCAATATTTGAAGCATGAAACTGTTGCTTAAGGCACAGTGAACAAGCCCAGGCCATTGTTAGTTTAAAGTGCATCATCTTGGGTATGACTCTTATGGTTTAGGTGTCCCTACCTAGGCCCAAATCCCATTTCCTTGTGGCCCCTTGTTCTGGTAATGTTGGGACATGTAATGTTGGAAGCACCCCATCTGTGCCTGGGATAGCTTGCTTGGCTTCTGTCGTAAACTGTGTTGTACCACTGCATGATGTTTACTTTGGCAACTTTTCTTCTTTGTTGGGTGTATAGGACCTCTTGAAACTTATTTGAAGACTTATAAAGGGAATAAAATATTTACTACAGGTGAGTTTGTGAGTGCTGTAATGCAGGTTTAGTTTTTAGGAAATGCCATAATCATTGATTGCCCTATTTTCAGTGGCAGTCAGCGATAGACTAAACGTTTATTTAAGTACAAAGTTATTTTGAGAGAGAACAGTTTATCTCAAGAGACTATTCAAAAATATACTTCTAATTTGATTGTATTAGAATTCAGATGTGTATTTGAAATAGTTGAAAAACTTTGAAATTATGACTTCTAAAGTATTCTCAAAACTGAATTTTGCTTTCTCTGATACGTATTTAAAGTAAATATGTCCCTTTCCCATGAAAATGGAAGATAGTATTTGGGTGGTTAGTCTTGGCTCTCTGTATCTTGCTGGTCAGTATAAATTCTAATTTCTTAATTCATATTTTTCAAAGAGTATGTCAGCAACATTGTCTACTAAAGTGTAAGTAGATTCTTTCTCTCTCTCTCTTTAGGTACTGGAGATTCAACCCAGGGTGCTTTACCACTGAGCCATGTCCCCACCCCTTTTTATTTTTTATTTTGAGACAGGTTTTGCTGAGTGGCTTAGGGCTGTGTCAAGTTGCTGAGGCTGGCTTTGAACTTGTGATCCTCCTGCCTTAGCCTCCTGAGTTGTTGGGAATACAGGCATGAGCTACCATGCCTGGCACAAATAGATTCTTAAGATTTTTTTCCCCCTTTAGGGCAGATTAAAAGCTCAAATGGAACAGTTCACTATTCAGTGTCATCTTTATTTGCTTTGTACACTTTTTCATATTTCCTTGATTTTGTTTTTGCCCTTTGATTAATGAAGCTCACTAGGAGTTAGCAAAAGCATTCCTAAACTGATAAACTTGGTACTGCTTAGTTATGTATTCTTGGACAAATTATTTAACATCTATTTTTTTGTTTTTGTTTTTAGTCTGTAAAATGAGGGAAATAATAGAACCTATCTTACAGAAATTTGAGAAGATTAAATGTTCATGTAAAGACCTTACAACATTAGATGAACCTATGAAGTGTTGCTGACGAGATTTTGTTGCCCAAGCTGTTGTGGTCATGTTATGTTAGGCATTGGTCAGCAAAGCTTCATATGGGGATATGAGAAAGGAAGACTTGAACACTTCCGAAGATTAAGTGGAATTTGACCAAGTGAAGAAAAGAGGGCATTGTAAATTTGGGGGAATTACAAAAGAAACAAGGTGAAGCATAAAAGGAAAGGAAGACAGTGTCGTAACTGTTTTGGCTGGAGTGGACAGTTCATAAATTGAGAATAACAGTGAAATTCTTCTGGGGTTTGGAAACTGAGTAGGTGAAGAATGCAGGTACCTGAACCGGTCTGCTTTCATGTGGCCAATTTCCCCTGAAGCCTTAGATGAAAAGAATTATTGCCATCCATGCTCAGAGGTTTCCATATCCATGCTGTGCTCACTTGCCACTTCCCCCCCGCTGGCTACACTTTTTAGGTAAGTTATAAAACTCCATCTTGCTCAGTGTCATTGGCAAGTCTGAAGTTTTTCCAAGGAAAGTATTTTAAAAGAGCTTGATAGGATTTCCTGGAATTTTGGAAAGGAATTAGATTACCTTTCTACCATAGGTTCCTAAGAAATAGGTTGGTCAGGAAGGAGCCCTATTTAGTGATCTCTTAGCCCAGAGTTGTGGGGGCTGAGGGACTTTGTCTATAGCTTTAGGGAAAGACAATTAAAAAAATAAAATTTTTCTTAAAAAGCTATGTGAAGTTTTCCTTTTTATATTTTCTAACTTCAAGATATTTTAGAACATATTTTCTCTGTGGAGAAAGAACTCTTGTCTTTGGCTTGGGAGCATTTATTTTTTAGGGACAATCAAGATCTGAGATGGAAAGTAAATGTTTAAATTCATTGTATTTGACCGTAGTCTGTGTGAAAAGGAGAAATAGAAAAGAAGCATAATTTTTGCCTTAATATTCACCCTAAGGCCCTGAATTTGTTTCAGTCCTTTTCCCAGAAAGATCCTTAGACTACAAGGCTGTGTAAGTTTTGTTATAATACTTGCATTGTGTCATCACACCTCTAGCTGCCTATTAAGATTTTTTGGTGTTTAAAATGAGTAACTTAAGAATGTGTAGTGTAATACACCCTGCAGCCCTTAGATTACTTTAATCCTGTGTCTCAGTTTGTATAAAATAAATGAATGCTATATTTTAAAGAAATATTTATGTTCAAAGTTTTGTTTATTTTTTAAAGGAACATGTACATTGATTTACAGAAAAAATGTCTTTGTATTATTTTCCAAGTTATATAATATTTCTACAAATTCAGAGAATTAATGGCAAGGATCTCATTAATGGGTACTCTCATTCAATGTCTAATCTCTAGAACACTTTTCTTGTTTCTCATTTCTCTAAAGTACTGTTGCAGTCAGTGCACCTACCAGTCAGTGTATATGCTTCAAGCTTTTATTAAGTTGCCAGTAAACTTTACATTTTAGTATTTCTTCAAAATTTTCCCATTTTATTTATCAAATACTTATGTACATTGTACTATGCAGAGAGCATTTTGTGTTGTTGAACAGATTTTATTTCTAATATCAGTTCCGGTTAGTTAGTAGTGGTTGGCTTAGAGCATGGTTTTGAGAAGAATTCTGAGGCTGTGTATATATTTAGCAGAAAGGAGTACTTGGACTGATAAGTGCTCTAAGACCATGAGCATTGGTTGGAAGAGTGGAGACATATTATCCTCACAAAATTAAAAGAAGAATGAAGAATGGGGGTGTATGAATATATTAACATTCACATCTTTGATTCCTAACTTTACGCATGAAGATTGTACGCACTTTTTTTGTACTCACTTGAAGCTGTTTATTTTTCTGTATTGTTACCCATTTTGACCCTTCTCTGCCAAAGCAGAATTAATCATTGCTACAGTAGTTCTTTATTACCTTAATTATAACACTTATTGCTCCAATGTTAATTATTTGCTTTTTTGGCTCCACAGTGGATTATGAACTTCTTAAGGGAAAGGAGAATATTTACTTTTATATCCTTTGTGTGTGTGTGTGTGTGTGTGTGTGTGTGGTGTGCTGGGGATTGAACCCATGGCCTTGTGCATGTGAGACAAGCACTCTCCAGCTGAGCTATATCCCTAGCCCTACTTTTATATCTTTAATGCCTAAAACTTGCTTGGTCCATATTTCACATGTTTGAAAAGTGAGATTGTTTGCTCTTTCCTTGATGACCTGGATGATGTCTTACATGAACAGTGACACATTTATTATGACACATTTATTATGTTTGGAGATGATGAAATTGGAGTCTTAGGGTGGTAGTGATGATGTGAATCAAAATGAGGAGGCAAATGCCTTGGGTAAGAGTAGGCAAGTTAATGTTTTTTTTCTGAAATGCAGAAGATCTTGAGGTTTGAGTGTCCGAGTCTGAGAGAATGATAGTACCAGTAGGAAAATACGTTGAGGAGAGTAGATTCAGGTAGGATGAATTTAGGAAGACAGGAGATAAGGGTTTCATAGTGGACTCATTGGGTAGCTTTCTTTATTGCATGCTCCATAGCAGCCTTCCTTAAATTATAATTGCTTGTTCAATGTCTGTCTTTCCCTTTAGACATCAGTAGAGCAAGGAACACATTCAAAGCTAAACCCTCGGTTATAGACACAGTTGTTGGCGCGTGCTGGGCAATCAGTAAATAATTGTTCAGTGGATAACTAATGCACTATTAAATTATAATATTGTCAGTTAATATTTCTAATTACAAGTACTGGTTTTGAAATTATCCTGGTAATCTGTTTTCACAGAATCATGTTTTAGTCAACTTTTTGTTGCTATGACTAAAATACCAGACAAGAATAATGTAGAGGAGGAAAAGTTTTTCATTGCTCACAGTTTAGAGGTCTCAGTCTGTAGACAGTGGAATCCATAGCTCTGGGACCAAGGTAAGGCAAAACATCCTAGTGAAAAGGTGTGGCCGAGGAAAGTAGTTCATGATATGGCAAGCAGGAAAGGGGGGGGGGGAGAGAGCCAACGATAGCAAGCACACTTGCATGCACTCCACTTACCAGGGACAAAATACAAACTCAGACTTACCACCACACCATACCTGCTTACAGTTACCACTCAGTTTATCCATATCCATGGATTAACCCACGGATTAGGTCACAACTCATATGATCTAATCATTTTACCTCTGGGCATTCTTGCATTGTTCACACATGAGCTTTTGGGAACATCTCATATCTAAAACATAACATTAGGATTTTAAACATGTAGGCATCTTATAAATCTTGGGCAGACCCCACAGACCCTGGGAAGGTGAAGTCAGCTACCCCCATATCTTTGAACTGCTATCTCTATTTAGCAGTAGTTTTTTTCTTTGGTATTGGGAATTGAACCCAGGGGTACTCTATCACTGCACTACATACATACCCAGCCCTTTTTTTTGTTGTTTTATTTTGAGACAATTTAAGTTTTCTCTCAAACCTGAGACATCCTATCTCAGGCTCCTTAGTAGCTGGGATTATAAGTTTGTGCCAGCTATATGTAGTATTCACTGATGGGTAAAACCATAATTATTCAAAGAAATATGCATATAATATGTCTTTCAGGCTGATAACAGATGGCATGATGACTTGAATGGACTTGGGGTTTCATAGTATGGCTTTTCTTCCTTTTAGTTATTTTTCTCCTTTTAATGCTTTGACTAGTGGTTGTGTGAAAGACTAGAAGGGAGATGAGGTTTTATTTATGTGTGCTGGCAACTTTAGTTTTTGGGGGGTATATGATGATGAGCATGAAGTTCTGGATAAACTGTTGGTTTTGGTTCCTCCTCCCTTGTCCATGTTAACCTGGTGAATTATATTGGTTCAGTGTTTACTGTTCTTTAATAGTATAAATAGTAATTATAAACATACTCTTCTGAGCTGTTGGACTTCATTTAAAACTATCTTCTGTAAAACAAAGTTTGGAAAAGGTGGATCCTGAGACCACAATGAGAGCTTTTTTTTTTTTTTTTTTTTTTTTTGTAGATGGACACAATACCTTTATTTTGTTTATTTATTTTTATGTGGGACTGAGGATTGAACCCAGTGCCCCACCCTTGCTAGGCAAGTGCTCAAACACTGAGCTATAGCCCCAGCCCAGTAGGGTATATTTTTGATATTTAAGTGTGGACATTGATTATGAGATTGAAATAAGCTTCCAGTATTCTAGTTTCCTGAACACCAAAAGTATACTTTTATTTGGAACAGATAACAAATATCCCCTTAATTTGAATTAGATTTAACTATATAAATACACACATACATACATGTAAACATATATAAAATTTGCTTTTCTTGTTTCAGTATCAAGATAAAGAAGAAGTTGTCTTATGGATGAATACTGTTGGGCCCTACCATAATCGCCAAGAAACATATAAGTACTTTTCACTTCCGTTCTGTGTGGGGTCAAAAAAAAGTATCAGTCATTACCATGAAACTCTGGGAGAAGCACTTCAAGGAGTTGAATTGGAATTTAGTGGTCTGGATATTAAATTTAAAGGTAAGTAAATCTTAGTAGTCCCTATGATATGAGTTAGACTATAGACCAGAACTTCTTAACTTTGGACCTATTGACATTGGGGCCAGATAATTTTGTGTAGAACTATCATGTACATTGTAGGATACTTAGCAGAGTAATTAGTAATAAAAATTATGTTTTCTTGACTTTTTCTGAAAAATTTTTCTAGTAAACCCTCTAGTGATTAGACATGTGGGTGGGGAAGGCCTTCATAGATTCATAATAAAGTAATTTCTGGAGGTTTGAGACTGTAATGGGATATGTGATTACTTAAATAATTTTATGTAAATTCTTAAATTCAGACTTGTACCATTGACTTATTGTGTATTTATCAGTGTTGTATTAATTTACCTTCTCAACACCTAAAGGATATTTAAATTATGAGTCAAAAGATTTGTTAAACTTGGTAAAAAAAAAAAAAATCATCCTTAGCTGTTTATTATTGTAGTTACCTGTTTATTTGGTCCTTTGAGTGTGTTTATACTTTGTTTTTCTCGGTGAAGTTTGTCAGAGTATATTTCCTGCATAGGCAATTTTTGTGTTCTGAACTAAAGCTTGAGTAATTGAATATTTGCAGGATCTTTAATTGGGTGTCTTGCTTTTTTGAATAGGGTATGGATTTTGTAATCAGGAACTTTGAATTTTAATTCCATTTATTTTATTATATTGATTTTAATAAAGTTTTTTTTTTTTTTTTTTTTTTTTTTTTTGGTGCTGGGGGTCGACCCCAGGGCTTTGTGCATGCAAGGCAAGCACTCTACTGAGCCTCAATTTTAGTAAAGTTGTTTACTCCATTTTTGACTTCATTGTTTCTTTGTGTAAAATGAATAATAACTGCTTTCTTAGTACTTTAGAGAAGAGGATGTGAAATGAAATATTGTAAAGATAATTTTACTTTAATTTTAATTTGCTAAATTTTATTCTTGTCTTTATAGTTTTTTGTTACTTTTATTGAAAATGAGAATGTATGTTTACTTCTTTTCCCCCCATAATGTTCCTTTGGGCTTAATAATTAAGTTCTAAATTTAAGCCATAGTAGTGTGGCCTATAATTTTTGTGAATCATTATAAACATGCCCCATGGCATGTATTTTAATTTAGGTAATTTAAATATTTAATCACAAATTAGGAGGAAATTCAAGCTAGAATATGTAATCTTTGGAAACCTGAATACTATATTTATCTCTTTTTTCATTTTTCATATTTGATAGACATTTCTAGTTTGTTAGAAAGGAACCAGCAAGAGAGAATAGGCGAAATCCTAGAATCCTACTTTGCTAATATGATTTCATCAATTTAAAAAAAAATTCTCGCCTGTACTTGAATTGAAGAGTACTGTTGATTCAGCAGTCTTAACCTTTCTTCTTTATTAGTTCCTTGAGACTGAGATGGAGAGATTGTTTAAATAGAGGCAGATAGTCCTCATGGTCTAGAAAAGTGGAATTTATTTTCTTTTCAGATTAAGCTAAGCACCTTTAGACTGAAAGAAGAGCTAGCCAGGTGTTGTTCCCTGATTGTTCCCTGTTCCTCGGGGTCTTGTCAGCTCTGCAGTGAGTCAAGTGGTCTAGATGAAATAGTAAATATTGATTAGATTTCTCTTTCCCCTCTCCTGTAAATTTTGCCTTCTCTGTTCAAGGACAAAATTGATCATGCTTTGAAATGGTTCTGGTTGTTACTTATAGTATCAAAGAATTTTAATATAATGATGCCCCTTGGAGATTGTATCAGCCAGTTCCCTCTCACAGAAGCCCAGAGATGAAGGGATTTGCTTGGGGTATATCATATATACTAATTATGTAATAGAAACTAGAACATCCTGTCTCTGAATGAAATACAGAAATATTATATTGTTAATTTTTCATCCCTTAAATATTTGATATTTGAAGATTCTTAAGAAGGCATATTCAGTTATAATAAAATTTTGGAAATATTTTGAAAACAGAATAAGCCATATGCACACATGCATGTATGCATACGTATGCCCCACATACGCGCGCGCGCACACACACTTTTTTTTAGTCTAGCAGATTTTGTCAGGCTAGATGGATTGTCTAATGTAGGATGCCTCTCAAAATTTTACAGCTTTTTTTCTTATATGTTAGTTCTAGACAAAAATGCTAATTGAGACCATTTAGAGAAAATACATTAATTATAGAAGGGCAGGCTTAAATTAGGCATCTTTGAACCAGGCCTGAATTTATTATCCTCTAATTTTACAGGGTATGTTTTAGAACCTTACCATTACAGAGTAGAAAAAACATGTGCTTTAGGGTCAGAGAGATTGGTGCATCCCAGCTCTGCTTCTACTCACCTGTGTGGTTGGAGGCAAATTATTTAGCTCCTTTGGGAAATTATATCTATTTGATAGAATTGTTGTTACATTTAAGTGAGCTAATTCATTTAACAAAGTTCCTGGTATATAGTTTTATGTTCAAGAATTGGTAGAGATGGTAATTGCTATCATTACTAATTGCATATAGTATGGGTCTGTAGTTCCAACTTAATTTTGCCAGTAATTATGAAACATTAAAGTTGATTGATAATAGGATTTGATTATAAGCTGTTGTGCTAGCCTGTTGGTTTTGCCAGGGTAGGGACAGTGCATTCTTGTTCACCACTCCAGCGATTTAAGAGAAAGTAAGCTTGCTTTATTATATTTTTTTATTTATGATACTGAGAATTGAACCCAGAGTTGCTTTACCACTGATCTATATATCCCCAACTCTTTTTAATTTATTTTTTATTTTGAGACAGGGTCTTTGCTAAGAATCTCCCTAAATTGACGAGGCTAGTCTTGACCTTTCAATCCTCCTGCTTCACCTTCTTGAATTGCCAGGATTACAGGTGTGAGTCATCATACCTGGTTTAAGAGACAGTAAGGTCTATTTTTTTTTTTTTTTTTTGGTACCAGGGATTGAACTCAAAAGACACTTGAGACCATTTAGAGAAAATACATTAATTATAGAAGGGCAGACATCCCCAGCCCTATTTTGTATTTTATTTAGAGATAAGGTTTCAGTGAGTTGCTTAGCACCCCACTTTTGCTGAGGCTGGCTTTGAACTTGTGTTCCTCTTATCTCAAGCCACCTGAGCCTCTGGGATTACAAGCATGTTGTCACCACACCTGGTGAAATAGTAAGGGCTTAATAAATTGTCTTGAACCGGGGTGGTTTGTGCCTACTTCTTACAATAATTGGTTAATTTTAATTATTAATTGATCTGGAATAATAAATTTTTGGGGGGGCATACTGGGGGTTGAACCCAAGGGCACTTAACCACTGAACCACATCTCTATCCCCTTTTTAAACAATTTATTGCTAAATTGTTTAGGGCCTTGCTAAGTTGCTGAGGCTGGCCTTGAACTTGGGATCTTCTTTCCTCAGCCTCCTGAGTTGCTGGGATTACAGGCATGTGCCACCATGCCCAGCTGGAATAATAATTCTTAACCAGGTGAAGTCACCGCACAGCCCTTCTATTGATAATCCTGTAGTATAATGAAGAATGTTAATTGTTGACAGTTATTGTGCTAGCCTGTTGGTTCTGTCAGGGTAGGGATAGTACATTCTTGTTCACCACTCATCTTAAATAGGTGATTTATAGAGGATTCCTTTCTGTTTTTAGTTGATCTTCCCTTAATTTTCTCTTCCTTGAATATCTCAACTTTGTAGAGGGAAGAAGTTATTCTACAGTATTTCTTCTTATCTAAAGTGAATTGCTAAGTTGAGAGTACTGCAAATAGGGAAAAATATCAAAGATTGCTTAAAGCCTTATGTACTTCTAGTTAAATGATTCTGTCTTGGCTATTCTGATCCTTACTATGCAGAATTTCCACCCAGATATCTGCTTGTGTGGTATAGAATTGACTGCCAAAGGATAGAGAAGAGGTCTTCGGGGTGCAAGACATGCCAGGCCCTCTAATTCAGCAGCAAGATTTACCTAAGGTCATCCCCACTTTGTTTTCAGTTCATAACTTCCACTGTTCCTGCTCAATCCTGTTTCTGTAGGATTTTTTAAAGCCTCTAGAAATTCTCTAGAGGAAGGTCTGCCTCTGTTCTACCACAGAGAATAGAGGGTATTTATCTTGTTGTTTGGTGGGTGGTGGGTGGAGACGGGGACTTGAGCATCCTACCTCTTCATATACACTTGTTTATCCTTGCACATAGTAGTTTAAACATCTCTGAGTGTTTTATTAGAATAAATTTTTAGAAGTGGAATTACTAATTACACACACACACACACACACACACACAAAACACCCAAAGGCTATATACATTTTTAATGCAATATGTGATACATTTTACCAAATAGCCAGCCAAAAAAATTGCAGTTTATGATGCTTGTAGGTTGGTCAAAGTTAATCAGTAGTCAATATACCAGTTTGTCTGGTCTGTGTTTTCTTTTAATTCTTTTGACAGTTATCAAATTCTTAATTGCATTCTAGCTCTGTGGTAAACTCTGGGTATAAAGAGTTCAACCAGGAGTTTTCACTTCATGGGTCCATGGGCCTTCTGAAGTTATGCCCTTAGTTTGTGTGAATGTGCATTTTGTGGGGACAAGGAGATGTTACTTTCATCAGATTCTCAGAGATGTGCGACCAAGGACACTTAAGAACACTATGAAGAAAACATTGGTACTATCATTTCTTAAAACATCTCTGAGAAAGAGCTAGAACAGATGTTTTCTGTTTCACAGTTGAGGGAACTGAGGTTTACAGAGGTTCAGTGACTTCCTTTTATTCACATAGCTAATAAGTAGCAGAGCTCAGAATAAAACTCACATTTCTGCTCATTTCACTATAGTGATTTCTTGAAACTTTGCCAAGTGCTGCTGTATTTGAGGTAGAGTATTTCTGATTTAGGTAGAGTATTTCTGATTTTCTAGTTTAGTAATGTTATCAAAAGAGAAACTAAACGAAGTGTGATAGCATGACGTATTCTTAAAGAGCTCATAAATAATTATCATATTCTTTTCTCAGAGCTTTCACTGTGCAGTATTAGTCAGGGGTATTATTGGGAATTGACAGACCAGACGGATGGGGCTTGGTTTTTAGATGCTACCTAACCTTGCCTTCTGTTTGAAAAATCAGTGTTAATGTTTGCCACTTTACAACTTGAGCTTTTTGCCCCTTCCTGTGTAAAGTATTTATACTGGTATATTTTCAAGTTTATTTTCTTCAAAATTTATAAGTTTGTGTTTTATCTGAGAAAAATATAAATTTAAATTATTGTAATTTAAAACTGATTTATGGTGATTTTCCAGATTGTTTTCTGGTTATATAGAATGCTGAATAATGATTTGGCATATTCATACACATTGCATTAGTTGCCTTCAGAGCAACTTGCTCCTGAGAGAAGTGCTGTTTTGGTTAGGCAACCCGGCTCTTCAGTTATTTGTGTTTGTATTTGCCTACATTCCAGGAAGAAGAATTTTGTTAAAATATGACTAACCAGTG
The DNA here is from genome assembly GCF_001458135.2 of Marmota marmota marmota. Taxonomy (NCBI): domain Eukaryota; kingdom Metazoa; phylum Chordata; class Mammalia; order Rodentia; family Sciuridae; genus Marmota; species Marmota marmota. Next base: position 2,621,355 of record NW_025999999.1, on the reverse strand, counting down.
CCCTTTTCACAGCCTGCCATGATGGGTTTTCTCTTTTACCACATTTAATTTAGATTTTACACCAGTGAAAGATAATCTGTAAGACCACTTTGCCAATCCTGTGAGAGACTGCTCAGAAGTTTCGTTTGTTTATATTGACATTTACTTTTTTTACACACACACACACACACACACACATAAATTTATACACATTCATATGCATTTGTGCCTAATATGTTTAGAAATTTCATTTGCCAAGTAAATGGCAAATCATATTCTTAAAATTTGTTAGAATGTTTTGTTTGTAGTTCTTACTCTGCAAGGTACTGAAGCAGGTATAGCTGGGGGTAAAAGAATGTAATCAGTCATGGATATTACTCTCCAGGCCTCATGGTGTTTTTTTTTTTTTTTAATTTTTACTTGTAGTCAGACACGATACCTTTATTTGTTTATTTTTATATGGTACTGTCGATCAAACCCAGGGTCTCGCACGTGCAAGGCAGTGCTCTACCACTGAGCCACAACCTCTCATGGTGTTTTAATAAGGCATTAAGATGCTGGTCTTGGGTGAAGAATGGTACATCCTATGTACCATAAAGGAAGTATGGAGAGGAAGCCATGGGACTTCAGAGAAATGAAAATGTTGGGGTGTCTACTCTGGAGGAAAGGATAGGGGATGGGAAAGATTTTTAGGTGGACTTTGAATTGGAGTTAATAGAAGGAGCCAAAAAAATCCAGAGGCCAAGAGAATACCAGGTATGTGGAAACTGCAGGTAGTTGAGTTAGGTTAGAATGTAAGGAGAGAGGGTGATAACAGACAGAGCTGAAGTCGAGTTCAGACTGGGAGGAACATTTAAAAAGCTTTACACAGGTAATTGTCATATTGTGTATCTTAGAACTCCATACTTTAAAACTACCACATTGTTAAAGACCATTATCAATGAATGTCTTGTAGTAACAGCAAGAAATTTCATGCTTTGCAGAGGTAGCTATGAGGTCTCCAGCCATTTGTTGCCCTCCAAAGGACTTCTTTGTTTCTGACTGTCCGCTCTGTAGCTACAGCTGCCTGCTGCCCTTAGTTTGTTATCACACTCCATGGAGATCCCATTTGGGAATGTCTTGCCCATGGTTCTCCTAGCTCCTGCTGTAGGAATCCTTTATAGCAATCTCATTTCCTAACTCTCCCTTTCTTCACTGCTCAGCTTCAGTTTTTTACCATTATAAAAATCGTAAATGCCTTGCTGCCCTGAAAGGGTTTGGGTAGAAAGGAAACCTGTGTGGGAGTCATTGCTGGAAGATAAAGTTATTTTCTTCTCCTACTTTAAAGGAAGGGGTATTTTCCTGCTTCCTTCCATGGGACTTTATTGTTTATCATTATTTTGAGGGTAATACCCACTCTGAGCTGATCTATAAGTAGAAGCTGTTCTCTTGAGGGTTGGGGAGACATGTTGTGGAGCATCTTAAATTATAACTGATTGCTATTTCTTATAGAAATAATGTTATAGGCAGTCATACAGTTCATGGTTCAACTAGTTTTTCTGTAAGAAATTTTAATAGATATTTCAGAAATTTAATGTTTTGGGAAAACTGCATTTCAGATGCTAAATATATCCGGTATTACAGTATGAGAGAACTTAAATCTGTGCTTCCTTATCTTAAGATTTATTTATTTATTTTTCTAATTGTTTAATTAATATATGGAAACAGTTTAATTCTTTTGATTGACATCTGGAGACTTGTAGTTCTTCTAGATTTTATTAGAAACATAAGCACATTTTTAAAAAAATATTTATTTTTTAGTTTTAGGTGGACACAATATATTTATTTTTATTTGGTGGTGAGGCTCAAACTCAATGCCTCACGCATGCCAGGCGAGTGCACTACCACTTGAGCCACATCCTGAGTCCCATAAGCACATTTTTGAAACACGTGCATTATAAGTTAGAGACCATCTGAACAGAATTGTGACAGTAGTGTTTTTACAAACAGTCAAGAGTGGAAATCAGTCATTTGGTAGAGTGCTTGCCTTGCATGTACAGGGCCTTGAGTTCAATCTCCAGCACAAACACACAAAAGAGTGGAAATGATTCCTTTTTTGGGGTAACTTTTTGGGTATTTTATAAATAGAGATGCCTGCTGGATAGAGGTTTGATTTTTAATCTTCCTAATTATGAAGAGTCACTGGGATTCATCATAGAATCTGTGACTTCTGGTATATCAAAGAATGTTAAAATGCATGTTTATTTCAGAGCTCTTATCTTACAGCTAGACATTGTTTTCTGTCTCCCTTCACCCTACCCATGTACTGGGGATTGAACCCAGGGATATTCCCGCTGAGCAGTATCCCCCGCTCTTTTTTTTTTTTTTTTAAGTTTTTTTGAGACTGAGTCATAGTAAGTTGCCCAGTCTGGCCCAGAATTTGGGATCCTGATGCCTCAGTTTCTTGAGTGGTTGGTATTTCATATCATATTATTAAATGGAATCTTTCCTATGTGCTTAAACTTTTTTTTGCTTTCTAAGTCAATATTAATTTTAAAGTTACTTTGTTAATGTTCTTGTAGTTTTTTTTATATGAGGGATTTCTTCCATTAGTGATGTAATCTTTGATTATAAAGATGATTAAAGTACTTTTCCCATAAAAAATTTATAAAGATATGCAAAGGAAACAATAGTATACTGAACTCCTATATATTTGTCACCCAGATTCAACAAATATGAATAGAAATTTTAACTTCAGGAAATGTTGGGTTTTTTTTTATATATATATATATATATATATATATATATATTTTTTT
>NW_025999999.1:2552116-2618563 GCF_001458135.2 Marmota marmota marmota | reverse complement strand
ATATATATACTATTTTCCCTGCAACTATTTTTGTAAACCAGGGCTAACTGGCTATTTTTATTTTATGCAGATGATGTGATGCCAGCCACTTACTGTGAAATTGATTTAGATAAAGAAAAGAGAGATGCCTTTGTTTATGCTATTAAAAATCACTACTGGTACCAGATGTACATAGATGACTTACCAATATGGGGTAAGTATGTATGTTATATTTAAGGTTTGGGAATATTTGTACAATAAGCAAGAGTTATGTAATGACTATTAAGGTGATTGCAAACTAGATCATGATATAAATGTGTTTTTACTATTGCACAGGACGATTTTTATACTGATTTTATGACTCCTCCAGATGATTTTTATACTGATTTTATGGCTCCCCATTTCTTGAGGGATTTTTGATATTGCCAAACCTTACATGAAACTCCTTCAGAGTGTAAATTTTATACGGTGTAACTTTTCAAATTCAAGGAATCAAAAGATCAAAAGGTGCTTGGAACAATCTGAAATATCCTTTTCCTCTTTTTTTTTTTTTTCTCTTTTTGGTAATGGGGATTGAACTCAGGTGCTCAACCTCTGAGCCACATGCCAGCCTTTTTATTTAGAGACAGAATTTCACTGGATTATACTAAGTTGCTAAGGCAGCTTTGAACTAGCCATCCTCCTGCCCTCAGCCTTCTAAGATGCTGGGATTACAGGTGTGTTTTTTTGCATTTTTTAAAAATCTTTAACTTGTTCTTTTAAGTATAGTTAGGAGGTGCTAAGTCGAATTTTGGAATTTAACTCTGTCTTTCTCTCATGTGGTACTTTGGAAGTGTGGTTGTTGGGTATGATAGTTTCTTGAATGGCTTGCTGTGTTATTTTCCAAAAGCTCTTGCTTGTCCATACTGATGGAGAAGAGCTATGGCATAGTTAATACAAACTTATGCATAATCTAAAAGTCATTTGTGTTAGACTTGATTGAATTATTTAAAATGAAAAGCATAGCCAGCTATTGTAGTCAACATGTTTGATCACATTTTTCTTTTAGTGATTTTTCTTTTTTGTTCCCAGACATTTTGTTCTTATATATAATTAATGTTTCTTCTAATTCTTAAAATTGTTAGCAGACTATTATGTTCATGAATGGCAAATTATGAATGACTAAGCATTATCAGATCAGATGTAATATTGTACTAAGATAAAATTTGTAAGAAAGTTAATCTTAAGAGATAATTGCGTGAATTATCACCAATGTGTCACATGTTAATTAGGTATATATAGTAAAGAGTTCATATAAATGATGGTAATTAGTGTTACAGTAACACATATGTGATGCGCTCTAAGGGAAGCAGGAAGAAGTGTTGAATATTCACTCAAGATTTCTGAGTCTGTAGTTCAGAAGAATCTGTTAGGCTAGGCTTTCTTCATTTCTCCATCTTCCCTTCTAGTCATTGCTGTGGACTTCTTTAGCAACAGTGACAACTGTGCTTTCTTGTCTCAAATAATTTTTAACCCTGGGATTTCAGAGTCCACCATATTTGGGGGATGCTTTTATATATCCTTGAATGTCTGAACCATGGAAAATTCTCATCAGGGGAAAAAAAAATCCAGTCTGACTTTTCTTGTGGTAATAATTTCAGAATCTTTAAAAAGCTTTTTAGAGAAGAGCTGCTTATCAGGTATAATTGTGACTTTACCCCCAAGTCTGGTTTCCAGAGTACATAGTTAAATAAATTATAATGAAATTAATTGTTAGAAGGATTTTATTATCTTCTACAACCCCAAACAAAACAACTATATTCCTTGAATTTGTACTAATCAATTAGATTCACTTCAGTTTAATAAGCAAATATTCCTGAATAAGAAATAATCATATTTTCCCCTAATATTTGAATGAGATGCTTTAAACATAGGGGGAAGGCCGAAGGAATAGTTTCTAGAGCATAAGGCTCTTGGGAAGTGTGTAGGCTTAGGTGGAGAACATGGACAAATAACTGGCAGTTTGAGGCATAAAAGATGGGTCTCCAGCTATCACCTGTTGCCTCACATTGTTTAGCTCTTCCCCATCTAATATCCCAAATTATGATCAGTGGTCATTTTAAATTATTGCCTTATTGTCATTTATCTATAACATTCCTTTAATTTGATGACTTACCCAGTGATAGTTTTCATACTTGAGGCATAAAGAGAGGTATTTTAAGTTTTGGTACATTTTATACGCATACACATACAAACATATCTTTCCAGAGATGGTTATTAAAGAAAGTACTGGATTGGGCCTCTGGAAACCTTTGTTTTAATTTTGCCTTTATCACTAGAAGCTGGGTAACCTTGACAGATTGTGACATATTATGAACTTTATTAAAAATTTGAAATGTTAGAGAATATGCACACATAAGGTGATAATTGTTGCAATGAAGGGACTGGTAATGATAAAGCCTGAACTTTGAGGATTAAATGAGTGATCAGTTATGCTGAGCTATTATCAGTTTTTCAGCATGATCTGACCATTGTGTGTTTATTAAGAAGTGCATTTGCTTCTTTGTATTTAAAAAAGTGTAATAAACTTTTAGCTTCTGGGGTGTTTTAAATGCTAAGTAGTATTACCTTGTATAAAGTGTTTTTTCTTTTGTAGGTATTGTTGGTGAAGCAGATGAAAATGGAGAAGATTATTACCTTTGGACCTACAAAAAGCTTGAAATAGGTTTTAATGGAAATCGAATTGTTGATGTTAATCTAACTAGTGAAGGAAAGGTGAAACTGGTTCCCAATACCAAAATACAGATGTCATATTCAGTAAGTATTAAAATAATTGTAAGTAGGAAGAAATGTTTGTGATTGTGTTTTAAACATTAAAATTAGATGCAACAGAAAATTATTAAAGTTGTATTTACTTATGGTATTTGAGTAAGCCTTCTAAAAGCAGGGAGTAGATGAATTTCAGGTCTGTTGTATTAGATACCCATTATGCATTGGCAAGACCTATGTACCATTTGCCTTAGAAGAGTTTACTGTTGTATTTGGGTAGGTCAGTTAACCCAGCCATGTATTTTCATGGTTACATTTTTTAGACTGCAGTAATTTATGCTGTTTTTCCTTCCATTTTACTGATGTAGATAGAATTGATACTGTATTGGGGGGCCGGGGTTGTGGCTCAGTGGTAGAGCGCTTACCTAGCATGCGTGAGGCACTGGGTTTGATCCCTGGCACCACATGAAAATAAACAAATAAAATAAAGGTATTATGTCCATCTGTAACTAAAAAAAAAAAAAAAAAATTGAAAAAAAAAGAATTAATGCCTGTGTTTAATCCCCAGCACCCCCAAAATCAAAACAGAACAAAAAGCCCTTTTTCATTCTGTTGTTTAAATCAATAAAGAGGAATACAGTACATGGGAAGACAAAATGCCACTTTTATTATTATTGATGCCAATATTGGAGAATGTGGCTTATAGTCATGGTCAAGTGGGCTTCTTACTACTGAAACTCTGAATTAGACTTAACCCAGCCAGTGCTGTACAACTGCAAGCTACAGATTCTTATTTTAATTGATTTAAAAACTTGTGACATGAGCTTGTATTTATTCAGTTCTTAACACATTTATCAGGTGAGTCAACATCAGTAAATAGTCCTTTAAAACTGAAATGACTTTGTTAAGAAAAATTTTAAGATTTGTTAATACACAGAGAAGAAAAGTGTAGTTTTGTGATACTGTTTCAACTTTTTAAATGTCAGTAACTTTACACCATTTCTCTAGTTAATTTTAATTAACTAAGTGTGTAAAATATTTCTAAATTTTGTTCAATTTTGTTATCATATTTTAATGTATTTAATTGGTCTTGGTTTTCAAATGAAAAAAAAATTTTTTTCAGGTAAAATGGAAAAAGTCAGATGTAAAATTTGAAGATCGATTTGACAAATATCTTGATCCGTCCTTTTTTCAACATAGGGTAGGTAAATTTTAAGACATTGTATGTGTACACAAATCAGTTTCACAAATATTGAGTGTTTACCCTATGTAGGGCACTGTGCTAAGGCTGTGATTACAAGATTTAGATAATGGTGATTTCAAATGTGTGCTTGTAGTAATAAGGGTGATAGGGAGTTTTAGAGGAGCAATTGAAAGCTCTCTCTTGCTGGATGTGGTGGCATACGCCTGTAATCCCAGCTACTTGAGAGGCTGATCAAGTTCAAGGCCAGTCTGAGTAACTTAGACCTGTTTCAAAATAAAATAAAATGAACTTAGGATGTAGCTTAGTGATGGAGCACTTGCCTAGCATCCCGAATTAGACTTAACCCAGCCAGTGCTGTACAGTTGCAGGCTTCTGTACAACTTATGGTGTGGAGAAACAGCAGAATGAGTACATCCTCTTGGAAAGGATTGGATCGGAAAATGGAATGAGGCCAGGAGTTTTTTCTAGTGGAAACCCTTCCACACAGAAAGAAATACCAAGAATGGGAAGAAATGCTTCCCCCATTCCTCATCCCCCACTAGCAGATAAAAGCCAGGTCTTGGTTCATAAGACCAGTGGGTGGCATTGATACTGGTTTTGTTCAGGTAGTTTTGGTTCTTTATAACAAAAAAATAGACTTTATTTTGTGACTTCTTTCTTTAACCGAATAGACATAAAAATATGACAAAGCATGAGGGGATATATGTATTCTTAGAGTCTCTTCCTAACTTGCCTTTTCATTCTTTTCATCTAATCTTTTGGACTGGAATTTTGAAGTTTATTAGTCACCTCTTTTTGAGATGGCCCATAAATTTTTGTGGTCTCAGATTTATATCATCACTGTTAGGTTCTACCCTTAGACTACATTAGAATCTATCACTACTTCTTCCTTGGGGTCCTAGGACTTAAAAAAAAAAGAAAAAAAAAAAAAGCTTTGGGGGGGATTTAGACCTCACTGAGGGATTTGGCACACTGCCCCTGGAGCTACACTACTTCTTCCTCTTCCCACCATGTGTTCTGAGGTATAATGTTCAGGCAGTCCTAAACATGGGAGTCCAGTTACAGGTGTGGCCACAGAATACTTCAAGGTTTAATAACATTTAAGAATATGAGAGCTGTCGACTAGCACTCCCTGCTGTAACTCATAAGTCTGCCTTGTTTCCCATTGGATATTAATGACTTGGGGAAAGATTGCCTTCTAGCATTTTTTTTTTTAACTGCAGAGCAGTATAGCTTGTTTATTTTTTCAACATATGTTAATCGAGCATCTGCTATGTGCCACAAAATATCCTAGATAAATAGGACACTAAAAAATAAAAGCAAAAAGCTTACATTCTATTCTAGTAAATAAAAAGTAAGATGTATATTGTGGTGGTAGTCCACTGGGAGGCAAAAGAAAAGAGGAGAGCTGCTGAGCAAGAGTGTCACAGGCAAAGTGAGTTGCAATTTTAAATATGGCAGTCAGGGTAAACCTCTGAGAGAGACTTGTGATCAAAATCTTGAAGGAGTTGAAGGAAACAGTGTGGATATCTGAAGGAAAGGTGTTCTAGGTATAGCAACACCATTGAAACACCTGTAAAAGTGGGAACATGCTTGTTGATTTGAAGAATAAGCAAGAAAATGAAATTAGGGAGATAACAGGGGCTAGATCATCCATCTAGGAGTTTGAATTTTACTCTTAAAGGCAAAGGGTAGGGTAACATTGTAGTTTTCAGCAGGGGAGTGACAAAAGAACTGAGCCCTTTGTCTTATTATCACCTTAGAGTTTAGGGAGAATGGGAGAATCTAAGGGCTTTGAGGGGAAAAAATAAGAATGTATTGTGGAAGCCAAGGGAAGAAAGTGTGTCATGGGGGACAGAGAGATTAATTCTAAGTTGTAGCTGATGGGTCATACAAGATACCTTTGTCAGCTTTCTTTCACTGTAACAAAATATTGGAGATTTTCAATTTATCAAAAGAAAAGATATATTTTGGCTCACCATTTCAGCATTTAGTCTATGGTTGGCTTTGTTGCTTGAACCCCATGGCAAAGCAGCACATCACAGTGGGGAGCATGTAGTGCAGCAAAATGCTCACCCCGTGGCCCAGAATTGAGAGAGAGAGAAGAAGGAGCTCCAGTAACACTATTCCCTTTGAGGGTGTGCCCCCAGTGACCTAAGACCTCCCACAAGGCCATCTCTCTCATAGTTTTCACCATCTCCAAGCCAAGCTGGGGACTAAGCCTTTAGTTTACGTGGACCTTTACAGGATATTCCAGACCCAAACTTGATGGACTATTGGATTCATTTAGAGTTACTGGTGAACTTGAAAAGGAGTTGTTTTTAGTGTAGTGATGGGGCAAAATATGAACGGAACTATTCTAAAAGCAAATGGGAGGAGATGAACTGAAATAGCAAATATAGTCTGTGGGCAGTTTACCTGTTACAGGGAGCAAAGAAATGGCACAGTAACCAGTAGAGAAGATGGAGCCAGGTTTCCTCCCCCCAACCCCCGGTGCTGGAGATTAAACCCAGAATCTCATCCATGCTAAGCACTCTGTTTCCCCAGTCATTTTAAAAATTTATTTTGAGGGAAGGTCTCACTAAGTTGCTGAGGCTGGGCTTGAATTTTTCCTGTCTCAAACTCTGGAGTAGCTGGGAGTATAGGCCTGTGCCAATGCCCTGTTTTACACACACACACACACACACACACACACACAGTTTGCCTGTAAGAGTTAAAACTACCCACAGACTATACTTCTTTTTAAGATGGACATACAATAACTTTATTTATTTTTTTATGTGGTGCTGAGGATCGAACCCCGTGCCTTGCACTTGCTAGTGGCTTTACCACTGAGCCACAACACCAGCCCTAGATCTATATTTTAAAGAATAAGTGGAGAGAGGGTCAGCAGAGAGAGGAATTACTACAATGTTTTCTAAAAGTCAGTGGGAGGGGATGGGATCTGCTGTGTAGGGCTTGTATAGAGTTTGTGTCTAACTCATTGAGTAAAAGCACTGACATAGATGCTAGAGCTGAATCCAGCAGTGGCTCTGGTATCCCCATAACCTTAGTTAAATGACTCCGTTCTTGAGCTTCTTTTTCCTGAAGGTGTGGAGCGGGGATTATAATATCTTGCAAGGTTGCTGGGCAGTTAAATGTTTCTAAAACATTCATTTGGTGTTTGGCATGCAGCAGATGCAGTGTGAGGTTCATTGTTATTTCCAGCCAAATTTTCGTGACAAATTTGTATGGCTTTAGGTTTCTCAACACTAGGGGGTGCTGGAGTGCAGTAGTTAGTAGGGTCAGTAACCTCTTTGTGATACCAGAATTTTTAAGAAATTTTCCCCCTGGTATGAAAATTTAAAAATCAAACCATATTTCATAATTTTGGAAGAAATATTATAAATATCAGGTTATTGGTAGTACATTATAACAGGTATAAGTTTAAAGTTTATATCATAAGTTGTATATGTCTTAGATTAGAAAATAGCAGAAAATCTTGTTAGAAATTTTGAATTTTTTTTTGTTGTTTAATCCAAATTTGTGTGTGTGTGTGTGTGTGTGTGGTGCTGGGGATTGAACCCAGGGCCTTATGCATACTAGGCAAGTACTCTACCAACTGAGCTATATCCCCAGCCCTTAAATTTAAATTTTTTAAACTGATACATAAAAACATAAAATTATACATATTTATGGGGTGCCATATTATATTTTATACATGTAAACATTGTGTAATATTTAAATTCGGTCAAACCTCTGTCCTCATCATTTCTTCATGGTGAAATCATTAAAAATTCTTTGTTCTAGTTTTTTGAAATGTATATTATTGTTACCTTTAGTCACCACTCTGCCATGGCACATCAGTAACTGGGCATTCATTGCTCACTGTTTCCTCTTCCTTCTCTCTTCACCTTCTGATGGCCACCATTCAACTCTCAACTTCTACAAGATCAACCTTTTTATATTCCACATATGAATGAGGTCCTGATACTTGTTTGTCTGTGATTAGCTTATTCACTTAACCTAATGATCCTAGTTCCATCCAAATGTATCTGTATAAAATTTCTTTTCTCTTGACCTTTTCTGGGTTATTAATTTCTTATAAGTGGGAATAAAATCAAATCTTTGGAAAAGTCTGTCACAGACTGCTTTTATAAATCTTAAGCAACACATTTATAATAAATTTAAACTTTTAATATAGTCTTTTGGGGACAAAATTTCAAAATATAATGGGATCATTGTTTCCTTTATGATTTTAGTAAGTACTCAGTAAGTAAGCTGTTGAATGAAGGAAGGAATGATCTTATGCAGAGGCAGAACAGTTGGCTGTCTCTTGCTTTTCAGGAAAAGCCATAGTGTGTCCTCTCCCTGAAACGTCAAGGTGGGTAACAGCCAGTACTGCCCTTCACCTTAGTGTACATCCTTAGCACATTAGCCAAAGTTAAAATTTTCCTAATTGTATAAGACAGTACATCTGTATGTTAAGTTTTCTCTGGATTTACCTGTAGAAATTTAGAGCAGGAGGATTTCTAAGGAAAATTGTAACATGGAAGATGGAAAGTTCTATAGATGAGAGGATACTGCTTGAGTTGGAATTTAAAGACTAGGTAGAATTTACAAAGGAAAATAGAAGCAGATCCCATGTGAGAAGAAATTAGGAAAAAAAACAAAAACAAAAGTGGAATTGAGTATGCTGTACTTGTGGGTCATTGAGCAAGGGTGGGCCTATTTGAAGTCTAGGATGTAATAGAAAGGTGACTATGGAATATGGGGTGGCCATATTACAGAGAATATAGAATATTAGGAAAATATTTTAGGTTTGGTATGAAAAAAAGAGAATATGATGCTCTTAAATTTTAGAATAGAGGAATGATATATGAACATGAAGTTTCAAAAAAGATTTGTTTGGTAACTTTTTATAGGATACATTGGAAAGAAGGAAAGAGATCAAAAAAGAAAAATCCAAAAGCATACCACCAACCTTACAAAATACTTAAAATTATTACCTGTGAAAGATTGAGAAGGAAAAGCCAGAGATAGCTCTGAGTTTTCCAAGCAATATATTAGTACCATTAGCAGAAGTTAAAAGAATCAGAAGTGATTATATATGAAGGAAGATTATGAGTTTAAGGTAATCTGAATCTGAAAGTTCAGCAAGACATTCAAGTGGAAATCATGGTGTTTAGCGAAAGTCTGAATCATGAGTGAGAATCAAGACTGGAAACTTGGAGCAGGGCGGGGCAAGGGGTGTGTCACCAGCTTCACTGGAATGCTAGTGAAAGGTTCTGAAAGCCCAAGAAGTTATAGTACAGTACCCCAAACTGGAGCACTTGGAAAAGTTCACACAGGGGTAGGAGGAGCAATGTGGAAGATGAAAGAGGAGATATGGGATGGGAGAGTGTCAGAGAGGTTAGAAGTGGTGGAGAGGTCAAGGAGAGTGGACAGAAAATTGACTGCTGAATCTGTTTAGAAGTTCATTTAAGAAGATGACCTGAGTCCATGACAGCAAAGTGTGATAGTGGACTTTTGTGTTTTAAGGAGCTTTTCAGGTTGTTGCTCAGTTGTGGGGAAGAGAAGAGAGCTAACATTTATTGAGTACCTACTTTGCCAGACATGGTGCCATTATTTTTAATATATGTTGTTAAACCTTACAAAGCAGTCAAGAAATAAGGGTTATTTCCTCTATTTTTTTTTTTCAGATAAGAAAACTGAGGCCACATAGCTAGAAATTGGCAGAGCTTGGGTTAAAACCTAGGCCTATTTGACAGGAAGGCCCATGTTCTTTCTGTGCAATGCTGAATATGCCATGTGGCCAAATTGCCCTTTATTGGTACAATAAAATTGTGAAAATCTGTATAGATGATAGCATATTTTCAATGTATGGAAGCTTACTTTAAAGAAAGCCAATCCCTTGGCATAGTAAATACTCAGCCCCTATGTGTTTGGCTTTTTATGTAAGAGATTTTAAGACTTTTTTGTTAACATCTTGAAACTTGTGGATCTTGTGTCTCTCTCATGTTGGTGACATTTTGTTTTCTGTTATTTTAGATTCATTGGTTTTCAATCTTCAACTCCTTCATGATGGTGATCTTCTTGGTAGGCTTAGTTTCAATGATTTTAATGAGAACGTTAAGAAAAGATTATGCCCGGTACAGTAAAGAAGAAGAAATGGATGACATGGTAAGCAAACAGTTTACATTGTATTTATAAAACCCATTTATCTCAGTGTTATTTTGAATTTTGAAATGGTCACAGTTTCTTACCTGAAGTTCTGAAGCCAGAGGAGTTTTCAAAATTCAGACTTTTTAGGTTTTAGAGAAGTGTAAAATTCCAAGTGGGATTCAGGACTATGCCCAATAATCAAATAACTGAATGTTTTTTCCACAAAACAGAGAAGTGTAAGTGAGATAAATAAGCAGTATAAATAACCTCTTGTTTGATGTCACAAAATTAGGACACATCAGACTAAGTAAATAGTTTCGAGAGCATTTGATTTCAGAAGTGCACTAGGAAGTTTTAGACCTGTATTGTCTCTCTCTAATACTGTTAAATATTGCATAAAATTCAGGTAGTGGACGGAAATATTATATTTGATTTCGTGGGTTAACTTAGTGGGTTCATATTTGTTTTCTATATGCTTTTAGTAAATTGTAGAACAAAAACTGTATTCCATAGAATATTAATAGCTATTCTACATAGGTACACCTTATCTTTGAACAAATTTGGGAACCAGTTTAAAAATTTAAATTTTAATATGCCCAGCTACATTGTGAAGTGTCAGAGGTTAGATAAAATATTTGGTCCTTTCTCAAAACATTATCTTCACCCCAAAACCTATTAAACATACCCACATCTGACATTTTCCCCATAATTCTTACAGAATTCTACAGTCCTTAGATTGTAGGCTATAAAGGATGTTTCTTCATTTTTACAACAAGCTCTGTTCAAATGCATGTTCTTTTTTGTTGTCTACCCTGGTTACTTATGAGCCAGTCATGAAAGTAAGGGTGTAAAAGTAACGGTAAGAGAGTCAGTACCCTGTTCTCCCGATTTCTTTTTCCATTTCTTTTTGCTCCCTCTTTCTTTTCCTGTTGAGATTCTCTGAACACAATCAGGCGTTTCCTTCCTGAATCTCTTCATTTCTACATTATAAGTGACTGTTTTAAATTTGAAATGTCTTTTTCTCAGTGTTTTGAACCCCTTTAAAAAGCTGTAAGTTTGGAGGGAGGGAACTTAATAACTATTTTTTTTTAACCTGTCTACCATGTTTTAATTTGATTCTGAATTGTTTTGTTCTTTCTGTACATATGTATTTGTACATAGGATAGAGACCTAGGAGATGAATATGGATGGAAGCAGGTGCATGGAGATGTATTTAGACCATCAAGTCACCCGCTAATATTTTCCTCTCTCATTGGTTCTGGATGTCAGATATTTGCTGTATCTCTCATTGTTATTATTGTTGCAATGATAGAAGATTTATATACAGAGTAAGTGCTTATACTTTTATTACTTTTTTGTTCTTTGAATAATTTTGATAATTGAAAGCTTTGAAGGCAATCATAATTAAATATTTGCTTATTTCCCTTATCTTAGAATTTAATATAAATGTCATTATTACAGACAAATAATCTTAATCTATGAGTACCTTCCTCTGCTCATACTAAAATATGCTAACATTACTGAACAGTTTGGATGGTTACAAAGGTTACATTTCATTAGAAATGAGCAGAGGTTACTTTCATTCTAGAGTTGAATGAACGGGCTTTTTTTTTTTTATGTTGAAGATTCAATTATCTTCATGAAGAAATATCAGTATTTCATAGTTACTAAGTTATTACTTCACATTTTCCTCCAAAACTGGGAGCCTCTTTTAAGAAGAAAAGAAAGCATTGGAAATAATGGCAAAAAGAGTGACAAAAAATATCACCTGGGTTAGAAAGATAATTTGACACTTTTTAAAAAAATTCTTAGGCCAGTATCCTCTCTTTACATGATTTTTGGCACATTTTTTTCTTTTGCCAATAAAGACGGTTTGCAAGAAATTCTTGATTTGAGGTCTTTGAATTGTTTAAAAAAAAAAAAAAGTTGTATACATTCACATAGATCTGAAGTCCCTGTTTAGGGTTTAATATATTTTTAGATGAACTGAATCCTAAATATTAGAAAAGCATTTCGAATCTGCCAAGAAGACACAATTTACATTAAATACTGTCTTTAAGTTCATTACTTTTGAATTGACATTGAATGTACTATCACAGTTTTATGAACCACTAGAGAGTAACCTTTCCTAGAATTTAAGTTTTTGCTTTGTTAATCTGTTTTTGGTTTGCTTTTCAAAATGTTAGTGTTACAATTTAGCAACTTACTTTTTAATGCAGAAGCTCTTCTATATTCATTAAATTTCATTTCATAAAGACCTTAAATCTCAAATAGATGGTAGTAGCAGGCAAGTCATGGATTTAAAATAAATGGTTGTTCTATGTTGTGTTTATTTGAAGCAAATATAATTAATTGCAAGCACTAAGTCAGTAAATAATACTATGATATAAAAGAGTCTAATAGTATTGAGGTTCCGTGTTTTGTGCTTTATGCATATTAGCACCTTTAATCTTCACATGAACTTTGTAAAGTATTTACATACTGTAGACAAAGTAAAGCTCAGAGAGGTAAAGTAATTTGACTGTTATCATACAGCTACTACTGAAGGGTATTAATAAGCTGGGATTTGAAGTTAGGCAATCTTACTTCAGAATTCTTAAGTTGCCTTGTTACAGAAATGAAAATAGCTATAATAATAAATTGAAGTGGTGAGAAAATAAAAAATGTACACGTAAAATTGGGATGAATCACTCCAGAGAAGGAATGATCCTAAAGAATAAAGAGTAGCTAATGTGACACATGAAATTTACTTTGTCTTGGGATCACCATAAGAATCAGAGAGGAAAATGTATTTTGCAGGTGTGGGTAGAGGATCTGTATCACCATGGGTACCTGTTAATGTGTGGTATTAATTCTTGAGAAGTCATAGTGTTTGAAAAGTGTTGGTGAGCCTGGTAATGCCACTGCTGCTGCTACTCTGAAACTTTCAGGAGAGAGTGGTAGGGTAGGGGCAAGTGTAGGCAAAGCTGCACCAGAATGGTTCCCCTTTATAGTCATGGGATTGGAGGCTCCCCCAGCAGATTTTTCAATGTAGATGAAAATGTTTTATTTTGGGGGGTGAGGATGAAATGCCCATAGAATAGTTATGAACAATGAAGTGGAGAGTATGTCTGCTTTTTAAAACTTTGACAGATGTCATATTTTCATTTAGTAGAAATGTCTTTGGGGACTGTAACTTTAAATACTTTGGTAGTCATTTTGTACTCCTTTCTGCTGGTATTAGGAACTTCTGACGGGTATTGGACTGGTCTTACACTGAAAGTAGCCTTGCTGTTTTCAGCATTGTTAGGTCTTTGTCTGCCGTAACACACACATTTATAACAGAGAATGGGTCAAAGTCATTAGCAGTGGTCCGAAAGGAGTAAATTAGTGCTTGCAGTGTTTAATTGGGTACTTGAAATAACAAATTTGGCTTTTGAAACTGATTAACTTTGAGACTCATGATCTTTTAAATTTGAGAATGACAAATCTTTATAATATACTTACATTTAGCTGTGTACTGGTGAGAATGAAATATTGCCATGTTTCCACTGTTACTCATCTACTTTAGGAAGGTGAGCATAGGTGTTTGAGTAGTAGAGTGCTACATATTGCAAGGCTCAGGCATTGAAATATGTAATGGGTTAATAAGTCCATTTCTATATTATGGAAAATGATACTGCTATTTATCATTGTAATATTTCTCTTTGCATCTAGCCTTTTAAAAATGTTTTTTCCCTCAGTTTGCTGAACAGAAAGGTTGGTCTGAAATTCCTAGATATCATTATTGGAAGGGGAGGTTAAAGATTGTTAATCTGAGTTAATGTTGACATGTGGACCTGTACATTTTTTAAAATCATCTTTAACAGCATAAGGAAAAGTAGATCAAGAAAGTTCAGTGTTACACCACTTAAAGTCATAGTGCTTAATATAAATTGTCCTACTTCCATTTTATTTCTGCTAGCAGGCAAGAATCTTAAGCAGTTGATTCAGGTTATCAAAGGAATGTTCTAGTCATTTTTTTTTTTTAAACAGATGAATATCCTGTTCCATATGATGGGATTGGTTTACAGGGTTGCAAAACAGTTTTGGTGCCAGCCTGCTATTTTTGCCAGAAACATGTGAAATATTTATTGAGAGTTGATTATGAGATTTAACTGCAGACCAGAAAAAAAATAGTACTAGCCTGATACAGTTTTAACTAGAAATTCATTCACTAGAGATAATCTTTTGAGGCTTTTTGCAGTCCAGGATGTGATATTTTGTGTTTCTGTCAAAATTTATCTTTGAAATTAAGTTAATGCTAATAGGATGATAATATGATATTTTCTTTAAATTTTCAGTTTTACATGTTTTTACTCTTTTTAGGAGGGGATCAATGCTCAGTACAGCCATATTTGTCTATGCTGCTACATCTCCAGTAAATGGGTATTTTGGAGGAAGTCTGTATGCTAGACAAGGAGGTAACTTATGAGTTAATACTGTGTATTTTAAATTATAGACATTATTATTTTGCCATGGGTTATTTGGAATTTAAAATAGGTAGTACAGCTATTGTGAAATCATCTGTTATTTCATTTCACATAAACTCCAATAAACCTATTATGTGCTCTATCCTGTTTTATGGAATCCTTATATTTTATTTCTTCAATTATGAATAATTAATAGATTATTCCATTGTGAAATTAGCCCTGTAGGAGTGTGCATTTAAGTTGTTGAAATTATTGCATTGTGATACCAGCTTCCTAGATGTGCCCCATATGGGGACCCCATGAGGCTATAACTGTATAGTGAATATGAAGACCTGTTTAATGGCTTGTGGGTAAACCTTCTGGACAGAAGAAGGAGAAATGTTTGTTTCTGTTGTCTTAATATTTATCAAAGGACTGTTTGCAAAGATTTCTGTTATTCAGTGTCACAATCTCTTGTTGAGAGCACTTCATCCTCGGTATCCCCTTGCTTTTCTAATGTGACTGGAAATGATGGGAATAATACATAGATAACATTATGGTACTGCTCCTTGATTTCTCCCCCTCCCGCAATGGAATTTGGGGGTCTTTGAGTTCTTTTATTTTCCTGTAAATAGTCTGGGGTTCAAAAAGTGCTGAAAATAGTAGATTTGTATATTTTGGTTTATGAATGAAGAGTCGTTAAAAGATCTTAAAATTATAGCCCCAAGGATGGAGACTTTCTAATGTGATTTTCCACAACCTGTCCTAAGCATTAAGGGATCCTGCCTTCCTTTAGGAGATGAGAGAGAGTTATAGGTTATAAGAAATCAGAGTATGTGATCATTAAAAATTTCCTCAAGATATTCTGGTTTACCTTTGCTTTTTTTCAATAGGTCCTACTAGACTATTCTCAGTATAGATACTACTTTTATGTAGATAATTCTTGGGATTGTCTGAGGGAGTAGCATTATGGATTCCTGATTATTCTAGTTAGGTGTTTAGCTTCTAACTTCTATTTCCAGTTTTAGGAAACAAAATCCTATCATATAGGACTAAATCCTTAAGGAAATAAGGATATCTAAGATAATGTCTAAGATACATCCACTTCTACTTTGAAGTTGACTTTGAAGTTGACTTGTAAGTTAGTTAGACTAAAAATTTTATAGTTTATGGACTCCCCAAGAAAAGTCTCCATAGCAGAAACAAATTTATGTAAAACAGGAAATTTATTTCTACTTGGACAAAATTTTTTTTAATCTGATTGCAAAGTTAAGAGCATTCAGCCACACTTTTCTTTACTATATTTGATTTTGAAAGCTGGCAGCATTCAAGTTCAAGTCTAGGATTATCAGGTTTTAGAAAGTATCATCTGAAATTTTATTTTGATTAATAGAGACCTTAGAAATTAAGAATTTCTAAGCTCAGGATATTCAAATCCTGTAGTTCGGTATAGTGGGACTCAAGATACCTTGAGTTCACTGTCCTCAATAATGCTCTAGACCCAATGTGAAGCCAGGGATAACCTGGAACTTGATTAGAGTCTCCATGAGTGTGGGGAGCAGTACAAAGTACAGCATAGATAACTGGGCTACTGATTGTACCCATTGGAATGTACATGGAATTCTTTCTATTAGAAGGAAAGGGAGAAATAGAGTTGGATAAAGAGCTTTATTGTTACAGGTCTGAATCTGAGAAGATATGAAAAGTGCAGGAAAGGAAAGTGCTAGGAAGGAGTTGGAAGAAATATTTTAGTTGCCACCCTTTTTGTGGTAATGTTGAAGTGCTCAATATTATTGGGAAGAAGGGGTTCTTGAAAAAGAAATGAAATAGAGGAGAAGGTTCCGAATCAAGGAGTTTTTCTGGAGGAATGTTAAAACTTGGGGGTGGTAATTCTGGGAGATGAATGTTTAAAAAGGGTTTTATAGAGAGAAAAACAAAAGTTAGAATATTAGTTGTTCCTCCTGTGGCATTTTCTGTTTGGGGCCCTATTGCTTATGATTGTGGGTTTGAATTTTCATAATGATGTGGTGTTAGATCTTTACATTCTGTCCCTAAGTTGTATGAAGATGTTTTCCATTGGCAGTACACTTGTTTGTTCACTCTGCCGTATTAGAAAGACAGCTAGCTCCCTGTGTTGTTTTCCTTGTTGATATGAACATGATTTAAAGTTTGTTTGTTTGTTTTTCCCCCCTGGGTATTGGGGATTGAACTCGGGGGCACTCAGCCACTGAGCAACATCCCCAGCCCTATTTTTGTATTTTATTTAGAGACAGGGTCTCACTGAATTGCTTAGCACCTCACTGTTGCTGAGGCTGGCTTTGAACTCATAATCCTCCTGTCTAAGCCTCCTGAGCTGCTGGGATTATAGGTGTACACCACCGCACCTGGCTGATTTAAAGTTTTTTTTTTTTTTTTAATTGGTTGTTCAAAACATTACAAAGCTCTTGACATATCATATTTCATACATTAGATTCAAGTGGGTTATGAACTCCCATTTTTACCCCAAATACAGATTACAGAATCACATCGGTTACACATCCACATTTTTACATAACGCCCTATTAGTAACTGTTGTATTCTGCTACCTTTCCTATCCTCTACTATCCCCCCTCCCCTCCCCTCCCATCTTCTCTCTCTACCCCATCTACTGTAATTCATTTCTCTCCTTGTTTTTTTTCCCATTGCCCTCACAACCTCTTATATGTAATTTTGTATATCAATGAGGGTCTCCTTCCATTTCCATGCAATTTCCCTTTTCTCTCCCTTTCCCTCCCACCTCATATCTCTGTTTAATGTTAATCTTTTCTTCCTGCTCTTCCTCCCTTCTCTGTTCTTAGTTGCTCTCATTGTATCAAAGAAGACATTTGGCATTTGTTTTTTAGGGATTGGCTAGCTTCACTTAGCATAATCTGTTCTAATGCCATCCATTTCCCTGCAAATTCCATGATTTTGTCATTTTTTAGTGCTGCGTAATACTCCATGGTGTATAAATGCCACATTTTTTTTTTCCATTCATCTATTGAAGGGCATCTGGGTTGGTTCCACAGTCTAGCAATTGTGAATTGTGCTGCTATGAACATCGATGTAGCAGTGTCCCTGTAGTATGCTCTTTTAAGGTCTTCAGGGAATAGTCCGAGAAGGGCAATAGCTGGGTCAAATGGTGGTTCCATTCCCAGCTTTCCCAGGAATCTCCATACTGCTTTCCAAATTGGCCGCACCAATTTGCAATCTCACCAGCAATGTACAAGTGTACCCTTTTCCCCACATCCTCTCCAGCACTTGTTGTTGTTTGACTTCATAATGGCTGCTAATCTTACTGGAGTGAGATGGTATCTTAGGGTGGTTTTGATTTGCATTTCTCTGACTGCTAGAGATGGTGAGCATTTTTTCATGTACTTGTTGATTGATTGTATGTCCTCCTCTGAGAAGTGTCTGTTCAGGTCTTTCTTTGGCCCATTTGTTGATTGGGTTATTTGTTTTCTTATTGTTTAATTTTTTGAGTTCTTTGTATACTCTGGATATTTTGATTATAGTTAAATATTTCTTCCCTTGTTTACTTGAATAATATGTGCTGTGTGAATTTTGGCAGTACACAGAGGCACAAAAGTAGTGAAACTTTTGTAGTTATTGCTGAGAGTGGGATCATGAAACATTTCTTTTTTTTCCCCCTTTTAAACATAGAAATGCATTTAAATACATATTTACGTATAATGGTAGAGCTAAAAGTGAAGTTAGAGGTCATCTAACCCAGGGATTTAAAGACATTTTTTTAAAGTGGTGTGAAACTCCCTTTTCAAATAAAAACTTATGCGAAACTCCATTGTGCAAAACTGAAAATTAAAGTGTGATTGAAGCAGGGCCAGGGGACCTGGGGTTTTCCTTTGTCATGGACCTCATGGGCAAGTCGAAAGCTCCATAGCTCTAATAGTTTAAAAACTCCTATCTAGGCCAATTTAAAACCCAGAGAGATTGAGTGACTTACCAAAGTTCATAGCATTTCATTGGCAGAATTAGAACAAAATAGGGTTTTTTGTTTTTGTTTCTTTTCTTTTTTGGTACTACATGCTTTACCACTGAATTATATCCCCCGCCCTCTTTAATTTTTTAAATTTTGAGACAGGATCTCACTAAGTTGCCAAGGCTGGTCTCAACTTGTGATCCTGCTGCCTCAGTCTCCTGAGCATCTGAGATTTTAGGTGTGTGCCACTGCACCTAGCAAAACAGGATATAGATCTTTGCTGTTTTCCAGTACACCCGCTTCAAAAGCTGTGATTCCATTTCACATACTTGAAGAGCAGGACTGGTCTTTATTATAAAGTAGTTATTGTTTTGAACCAATTTAGGATGTAAGAGTTTATGATCTTTATGTTAAAATTTTAAGTAAATAACTTGGTTCTAAATAGTTACATTTTAACATTAATATGCTTTTGTCTGTCTAGCTCTAATTTTTATAGTTTCCCTTCTCTTTTAGGAAGGAGATGGATAAAACAGATGTTCATTGGGGCATTCCTTATCCCAGCTATGGTGTGTGGCACAGCCTTCTTCATCAATTTTATAGCCATTTATTACCATGCTTCAAGAGCCATTCCATTTGGAACAATGGTAAGTTGCTTCAGTATTACTTTTTAAACTGCTAATATGAGGTCTGCTGTCTTTTCAGAGTATCTTATCTTTTCTTGGATGTTTTGATAGTTTGAGCCAGTCCCTATTCAGTCCTGAAAAGTTGGGTGAACAGAAAACTATTATTGTTGATGTCTGTAAAGTTTTAATTAAGTTTAAGCCTATAGTTGCCCCTGCCCCCTTTTCTTGATTCTGTAAGCCAGTGAAGTGAAAAGTTTAACACAAGAGAACACTATAGCTTTTTACCAGATATGGGAGAAATTGGTGAATATGCTTTCAAGAAAAAAATGACATACCAAAAACTTGAATATTTAAGGTTAATAGGAGAGTATAGTGGTAGAAAATAAAGCTTCTACCTAACGTATTTTGTATTAACATGCTATTTTTAGAACTTCGTTAAGCATTTATACTGATAATATATTGCTATAGATATTAAAATTCTTTTACATATCTTAGTTGTAATCACAGACTTTGAAATATTTTAAATAATTTAAAACCAGAACACAGATATAATGGTACTTTATATGATTAACCCAGTCTCCTAACCATCCTGTTGGTTTTTATTAGAAACAGAATTTTAGACCTGGGTTAGATTTCAGTCTTAACATATACTTGGGCATAAGTATACAAATGTATGAAGTCATATAAACATGTGTATAAGAGCTCAACGATTTGAGCAAGGTCATACAAGTAGTTTATGGTAGAATTACAACTAGCATCCACATCTCTGTTTTATCTTGTTGAGGTTTTTTTTCCTGTTATATGGGAATTATCAAATGGTTTCACAGTAATTCCCGAAGACTTTAGTTGTTTAAAATCCATGTTTTTCAAAGACACATTGAATATGAAATTTTTACTAAATCTTTAATACATTTTAGTCAAAGGTTAGGAATATTTTAAAACTTGCTTTAAAATTGAATATTTTATTTTTAAGCCAAAGAAAGTGATACTGGTTAGAAAAGGATAAAGTAGTTAATTGCATGTAGATTAAAAGAATTTGCTTCCATAGTAGTTCCAGGGTATCAGAAAGTACATGTGAGGAGTCAAGTTACTTCTTAAAGATGTTCATATTTTTTGCTTGCTGAATAAATTATTTTCATAGTGCTTTAAAAATTAGGAGTCTGATTTTGTTATAATGTTTCTCAAAAGTTTTTTTGAATTTAATAAAAATTAATTTTAATGTTGCTTTGTCTCACTAAAATATTATAAATTTAACTGCTTTGTAATGGGGTTTTGTTTTTTTTTAATACTTTTTTAGTTATAGATGGACATAAGATCTTTATCTTTTAGGGATGGGGCTATAGATCAGTGGTAGAGTGCCCACCTTGCACGTGTGAGGCACTGGGTTCGATCCTCAGCACCACATAAAAAGTAATAAAGATATTGTGTCCATCTATAACTAAAACATAAAATTTAAAAAAAAAAAGACCTTTATTTTATTTATGAGGGTCAAACCCAGTACCTCACATGTGCTAGGCTCTTGCTCTACCACTGAGCTACAACCCCAGCCCCTGCAATGGTATTTTAAATGATGAGATGTGTAAACCCTTTACTGAAGTTGTAGTGTTCTGGCAGAGGTGCTTGAAATTAGATTGATTCTAAGAACATAAAACCTTTTGTGAATTTGTACAATAGTGATATAGGTGTAACACCCAGAGGTTCTGGTCCTATTAGTTACTTGGGAATGGATTTGCCTGGATATTCTGAAGAAAGATTTTGGGCATGAAATCTTTCCTGAGCTCTAAAATTCAGATCCTGAATTTGATGTTTTGTAGACTTTCAAAGGTCAAAGAAATAAGTTGTAAAGTTTTAAAACTCAGAAGCAAGGTAGCATGGGAATGAATCACTTTTATGCTCTTAACATTATTCACCTGAACATGCATTCATAAATTGACTTACTCTGTATGCTTTTGTCTCTCGGTAGAAAAATTGATAAAGGAGAGCTAACAGGTGTTGTGGGTGAGCCATGTTGTATTGTCATCTTATGGCTTTTTTCAGTGTGAGAGGGGAATCTTGACCTTAATCAGAAATAAGCCATAGACTTTAGAAACCAGATTGCACAGAAATTTAGGGAAATGCTTTCTCATAACTTAAGACTTGAGCAGTAGTGGGAAAATGACATGAGAATTGGATATCAAAGTGAAGTGCATGATATGAAATGAGAAATAACCACAGTGAGGAAAAAATGGAGACCAAGATTAAGAACTACGTATTACTTTTTGATGCAGACTTCAGAGTGCTGTCTCTCAAAGGTGGTCAGAAGAGTACAGCATATCCAAACATAAAAGAATAATGAAGCTTTATTAAAGTAATGTTAGAAAAACTCCTTTACTTGAGCTGAACTGTTGACAGATGCTAAGGCAAATGAGGATTTTGTGAAGATATTTTCACAGCAAAGCCTCCTTAATGAGATCAGTGACAATATCAGCATCAGTATTGTGTAAAAGTTCCAGTTGCTTCATACCAGTGCCAAGACTTGATTTTAACCATTTTAGTAAGTGTGTAGTGGTATCTCATGGGTTTCATTCCTAGTGACTAATCAGTCATGTTGAAGATATTCTTGTTTGCTTATTTGCCATTTATATATCTTCTCTGATGTCCAAATTTTTTGCTTTTTTTAAAAAAATAGGTTGCTTGGGCTGGTGCTGTAGCTTAGTGGTAGAGCGCATGTCTTGTACGTGTGAGGAACTGGGTTCGATCCTCAGCACCACATAACAATAAATAAATAAAGATTTTGTGTCCATCAACAACTAAAAAAATATTTTAAAAAAATAGGTTGCTCATCTTAGTGGAGTTTTTTAATATATTGTAGACACAGTCCTTTGTCTTACATAGTTTTACCTCTTAAATTAGGTCCATGATCCATTTTTGGCTAATTTAGTATGCAGTGTGAATTAAAGGTCAAGGGATTTTGTTCTGTTTTATTTTGCATATGGCTATTTACTTGTTTAAGCTGCACTTATGGAAAAATTATCCTTTTTCTATTGAGTTGCTTTAGCATCTTTATTGATAACCAATTTATATATGCAGATATATAAATTGTATGTACATATGTATAAATTGGTTTTGGGGTTTTCTCTTCTGTTTTATTAATCAGATTGTCTCTTTATACCACTGTCATACTCTCTTGATTTTTTTTTTTTTTTAATAAATCTTGAATCAGTTCTTTTTCAAAGTTTTGGGTTTTTTATACTCGATGCATCTCCATATAAAGTTTAGAATCAGCTTGTTAATTTCTACAAAAAGCCTGCAGAAACTGCATTCAGAAGCACATCAAGGGGTTGGGGATGTGGCTCAAGCAGTAGCGCGCTCACCTGGCATGCGTGTGGCACGGGTTCGATCCTCAACACCACATACAAACAAAGATGTTGTGTCCGCCGAAAACTGAAAAATAAATATTAAAAAATTCTCTCTCTCTCTCTTTAAAAAAAAAAAAAAGCACATCAAGAAGATAATACAACCAATATCTCTAATGAACATAGATGCAAAAATTCTCAATAAAATTCTGGCAAATTGAATATAAAAACATATCAAAAAGATTGTGCACCATGATCAAGTGGGATTCATCCCAGGTATGCAAGGTTGATCCAACATAAGGAAATCAATAAACGTAATTCATCTCATCAATAGACTCAAAGATAAGAATCATATGATCATCTCAATAGACACAGAAAAAGCATTTGACAAAATACAGCACCCCTTCATGCTCAAAACACTAGAAAAACTAGGGATAACAGGAACATATTTCAACATCGTAAAAGGCTATCTACTCTAAGCCCCAGGCCAACATCATTCTAAATGGAGAAAAATTGAAGGCATTCCCTCTAAAAACTGGAACAGGACAGGAATGCCCTCTTTCACCACTTCTATTTAACATAGTCCTTGAAACACTGGCCAGAGCAATTAGCACTATTTGCTGATGATATGATTCTATACCTAGAAGACCCCAAAAGCTCCACCAGAAAACTTCTAGAACTAGTAAATGAATTCAGCAAAGTAGCACGTTATAAAACCAACACCCATAAATCAAAGGCATTTCTGTATGTCAGTGACAATGAGAGGGAAATGAGGAAAACTATGCCATTTACAATAGCCTCAAAAAAAAAAAAAATAAATAAATAAAATACTTGGGAATCAACTTAACGAAAGAGGTACCATTGGTCTACCAGTCTGTTTTGGTGCCAAAACCATGCTGTTTTTGTTACTATTGCTCTGTATTATAGTTTAAGGTCTGGTATAGTGATGCCACCTGCTTCACTCTTCCTACTAAGGATTGCTTTAGCTATTCTGGGTCTCTTATTTTTTCCAGACGAATTTCATGATTGCTTTTTCTATTTCTAAGCTAAGAATAGAAGGAATTAGCCTCAACATTATAAAGGCTATCTGTATCTGGAGAAGATAATGCTAAGTGAAGTTAGCCAATCCCAAAAAAATAAATGGTGAATGTTTTCTCTGATAAAAGGTGACTGACTCATACTGGGGTAGGGAGAGAGGGAGTATAGGAGGAATAGACAAACTCTAGATAGGGCAGAGGGGTGGGGGAGGAAGGAAGGGGGCAGGGGATTAGCAATGATGGTGGAATGTGATGGACATTATTATCCAAAGTACATATATGAAGACATGAATTGGTGTTCATACTTTATATACAAACAGAGATACAAAAAATTGTGTTCTATATGTGTCATAAGAACTGTGATGCATTCCGCTGTCATGTATTTAAAAAATAAAAGCAATTAAAATGAGTATTCAAGTTATCATCAAAAAGAAAGAAGAAGAAGGTAATACACCATGATCAAGTGGCTTATATCCCAGGGATGCAAGGTTGGTTCCACATACATAAATTAATGAATACAATTCACCACTTATATAGAATTAAGGACAAGAATTACATGATTGGGGCTGGGGTTTGTGGCTTAATGGTAGAGCACTTGCCTAGCACATATGAGGCACTGGATTCGATTCTCAGCACTGCATATAAAATAAAATAAATAAAATAAAGGTCCATCAACAACTGAAAAAATATATATATATAAAAAAGAATTACAGGATCATCTAAATAGATACGGAAAAGGCCTTTGATAAAATATAGCACCCATTTATGTTAAAAACGCTGAAGAAGCTAAGAATAGAAGAAATTTGCCTCAACATTATAAAGGCTATCTGTAACAAACCCAAAGCCCATATCATACTGAAAGGAGAAAAACTGAAAGCGTTTCCTTTAAAACCAGGAAGAAGACAAAGATGTCCACTTTCACCATTATATTCAATATAGTTCTGAAAATACTAACCAGAGCTATCAGGCAAAAGAAGGAAATCAAAGGGGGGGGGGATACAAATAGGAAAAGAAGAAGTCAAATTGTCTCTGTTTGTGATGATATGATTCTATATCTAGAAGACCCCAAAAAACCCCACCAGAAGACTTATAGAGCTGATAGAGGATTCAGCAAAGTAGTAGAATACAAAATCAGCACCCATAAATCAGTAGCTTTCCTGTACTACAACCGTGATTCTGGTGAGGATGAAATCAGGAAAACCATCCCATTCACAATCATCTAAGCAAACAACAAAAAACCAAAGAAATAAAATGCTTCAGAATTAATATAACCAAGAAAGTGAAAGATTTCCACAATGAAAATTATAAAACACTGAAAAAAAAAAAAAAAAAACAACGAAGGAGACTTTAGAAAATGAAAAGACCTCTCATGTTCTTGGATTGGCTAGGATAGGTAGCATTAATATTGTCAAAATGGCCATACTACCAAAATCAGTACACAGATTCAGTATAGTCTCCTTCAAAATACCAACACCATTTTTCGCAGAATTAGAAAAAACAATCCTTAAATTCATTTGGAAGAATAAGAGACCCAAAATAGCCAAAACAATCCTGAGCAGGAAGAGTGATGCAGAAAGCATCACAATACCTGATCTGAAATTATACTACAGAGCATGTTATTGGCATCACAATAGGCATGAAGACCATTGGAACAGAATAGAAGATACAGAGGCAAACACACATACTTAGAGCTATCTTATACTTGACAAATGCCAAAAATGTATATTGGAGAAAAGATAGCCTTTTAAACAAATAGTGCATGGAAAACCAGAAAGCCATATGTAGAAGAATGAAACTAGATCCCTATCTATCACCGTGCACAAAGGGCAAATAAAAATGGATCAAAGACATAGGAATTAGACCCCAAACCTTGCAACTGCTAGTAAAAAGCATAGGGTCAACATTTCATTATACATGTGGTGGCACCAACTTCCTTAGCAAAGACCCCTAAAGTGCAAGAAATAAAGCCAAGAATCAGTAAGCGGGATGCCATCAAATGACAAAGCTTCTGAGTATGAAGAGAGAACCTACAGAATGGGAGAAAATCTTTGCCAGCTGCTTTTCTGACAGAGGATTAATATCCAGAATATATACAGAAAACCCTGTCTCAAAATAAAAAGGACTGGGGATGTGATTCAGTGATATATACCCCTGGATTCAGTCCCCAGTACAAGAAGAAGAAGGAAAAAAAAAAAAAAAAGAAAGAAACACAAATGTTCAACATGAAAAAATTAAAAGTCTAACATCTCTAGCAATCAGGGAAATGCAAATCAAAATCCCTTTCCAGTTATAATGGCAATCATCAAGAACACAAACAATAAAAAAAATAATAAATGCTGGCAAAGATGATTGGGGGGGGGGAGTATACATTGCTGGTGGGACTGCAGACTAGTTTAACCACTCTGGAAAGCAATATGGAGATTCCTCAAAACAGTAGGAATGGAACTGCCATATGATCCAGCTATCCCACTCCTTGCTATTTATTAGAACTAAAATCAACGTACTGTAGGGATATAACCACCTTGTTATTTATAGCAGCACAATTCACAATAGCCAAATTATGGAATCAGTCCAGATGAATGGGTCAAAAAAAATGTTATACACACACACAAAATAAAGTTTTACTCAGCCATAAAGAAGAATGAAATTATGGCATTTGCTGGTAAATGGATGGAAATGGAGAACATAATGCTAAGTGAAATAAGCCGTTGCAGAAAATCAAGGGTTGAATGTTTTCTTTCACATGTGGAAGCTAAAGCAAAATAAAGGAAAGAAGGGAGGGAAGGATCAGATACAGGGAAGATCAGTAGAGTAGGAGGAGACTGAGAAGGAGAGAGGAGGGATGGGAAAGTGGAGGAAATGGGGAATAAATTTTTTAAAATCATACTATGCATATAAATATACCACAGAGAATTTCACCTTTATAAGTAGAAAGAACCAATCAAAAATAAATAAATTGGGCTGGGGATGTGGCTCAAGCGGTAGCGCGCTCGCCTGGCATGCGTGCGGCCCGGGTTCGAACCTCAGCACCACGGGTTCAAACCTCAGCACCACGGGTTCGAACCTCAGCACCACGTACAAACAAAGATGTTGTGTCCGCCGAGAACTAAAAAAATAAATATTAAAAAATTCTCTCCCACTCTCTCTTTAAAAAAAAAAAAAAAAATAAATAAATAAATAAATAAATAAATAAATAAATTGATGAGTGAAAAGATCAGTTAGAGTAAAGAACATAGGAGGAGGGACGAGGGGTTGGAAAAGTGGGGGGAGCATGAGCTGAAATCAAATCCCATGCATGGGTGAATTTCTTTGGATGAGCCCAACTACTATTTATAACTATAATGCTCTCATAAAATAGATAAGTAAACCCAAAAGCCCACTGGGATTTTAATTGGTATTACATTGAATCTCTAGCTCAATTTGGGAAGAATTGATCTTTCTTTTTTATTTTTAAGTTGTAGATGGATACAGTATCTTTATTTTCTTCATTTAGTTTTTTGAATGTGGTACTGGGGATTGAACCCAGTGCCTCATTCATGCTAGGCAATTGCTGTACAACTGAATCACAACCCCAGCCCAAGCAATGACATCTTAATGATATTTGAGTCTTTTGATTCATGAACACAGTATATGTCTCAGTTTTTGTATCTTTAATTTTTCTCAGTAACATTCTTTAGATGTTAGTGTTCCAGTTTTATACATCTTTTGCTGAATTTCCCCAAGTTTTTCATATTTTATGCTGTTTTTCAAATTTCAAATTCTAATCATTTATTGCCAGTTTATAGGGAAAAAATTTATATTGTTTTGCCTATGACAACCTTGCTTAAATTCACTTGTTAGTCTTAGCTGCTTTATTGTAAAATTTGTTGTTAGATCATCTGTGAATAATTATCTGCAAATAAAGACAATTTTACCTCTTTTTTTCTAATCAGTATGCCTTTTTTCTTCCTTCCTGTCTTCCTGCCTTCCCATCTCCTGCCCTCCTCCCTCTCATTGCACTGGGCTAATTCCAGTACAGTGTTGAGTAGGAGTGGTAAGAGCAGACATCTTTGCCTTGATTCCAGTCATGCAGGAAACATTCAGTTTTGTGCTTGTTAAGATCTGAACTATAGTTTTTTTCCAGATGCCTTTTGTCAAATTGATTGTTTCCTTCTATTTGTAGTTTGCTGAAAGTTTTTATTGGGGATGGATGCTGGATTTTGCAGCAGCTTTTTCTCTATCCTTTTGAGATGATGATGAATAGCATTAGTTGATTTGTCTAATTATAACAATTTGCATTCATTTGATAAACCTCAGTTTGTTGTGATGTGTTATCTGTTTCATATTTTATTGGATTTCATTTGCGAAAATTATTGCAAATAGAATGATTTATGAGAGAAATTGGTCTACAGTGTACTTATAATTTTTTTCTGGTCAGGCTGGGTTTATAGAACAAATAATTCATGTAAAATCTGGTGTTTCTTCCACTATAGTATTGAAGTACAACCTAAGGAAGAGAATGATGAGTGATATATTAATATATTATCTCTGGATAAAATAAATGGGCTTCTTAGATGCTTTTGTGTTTGAGTTGGTAATGCCCTAACCAGTATCATCCCATTTGTCCCTCAGGGTGGTGGCTGAAATGCTTAAATCAATGCTAAGCCCTTCTGATAGAATCATAAAATGTTTGAGTTAGAAAATGGATGGTAAAAATCATCTTTGAGCAGATGTTGAAGAAATACTTAACCATACTTGCTGTCAAGAATGATGTATTTTCTGAGAATCTTACCAATAAGTAGTTGCTATCTATTACCTTAAAAAATAATAATCTTTTCTATAGCATTCCAAAATAGTCCATCTTAGGCCATCTTTTCCCTTTCCAACCCATTCATACCAACGGCCAGTCTGTAGAACAAGTAATACTCATATTCATGGTTTCCAGTTGGTAGATCTTTAGGGTATTAATACTTAGTTTTTTTTTTTTTTTTTTTTTTTTTAAGAGAGAGAGAGAGAATATGAATCTTTTTTGTAGATGGACACAACACAATGCCTTTATTTTTATGTGGTGCTGAGAATGGGACCCAGGTCGCGCCTGTGCTAGGCGAGCGCTCTACCGCTGAGCCACAATCCCAGCCCCAAGTACTTAGTATTTTTTTATAACTTCTTTCTATGTAGATAGGAGAGATCCTCCATGTGAAGTCTTTCCTCCCACCCCTGCCCACTTAAACTGTCTTTCTAGGGGCATGGGAAAGACCTGTATTGGTTTGAATTCCAGAGTTTCAACAGTGTATTAGACCAATAGTTTTTGCATTCTTAGCTGCTAAATTTCATTTTAAAATGTAATAGTGTGGAAGCTCAATAAAGAAAACAGATATAACATGACTCCTATTGTTGTAAATATATTTTAACACTTTAAATTTAATGAGAGCAATAAAGTTGTGATGAATACAAATTTGTTAATTAGGGGTATGAATAACAGGTTAATCCTATCTCCATCAATAACCAGTTTATTTAGTTGAATGTCAGTAACTTCACAAGTGAGTTAATTCCATGTGATTTTTTAACAGCTTTCCCTGAAATCTCAAGATATTCTTCAGATAAACTCATCTAGAACTTGAAATAAATTGGTTTCAGAGATTAATCACTACAATTTTTAACAAACTGCTTTATTTTAAAATCATGTATTAAAAGTCAGAAGAGGAAAAATTTTAAATGCTAAACATTGATAATGTCTTGATGAGACTGTGTGTAGGTTACTTGATTTGATTCTTGCTCTAGGTACAGAAGATCCTCCTTCATCTGCCACTCAATTATCTGTGCCACTAAGAGGTTGTAGTAGTGCCTCTCTGCTTGTACAACTTCAAGGAGAGCAAATCTGTAGAGGCCTGAATTGGGATGGGAGGGGGAGATAGAATAAAAGATATAAAGTGTAGCATCACAAACCATCCTAATTGATGACATTTACCAGAAGTTCAAATATATACAGATACAACAGGAGAAACTTTATTCTGAGTTTTGTGTAAAAATGAGTCAGTCGGGCTGAGGTATCCCTAATTCATTAAAATTGGTGTAGAACTCATTTGATATTCTGTATATTTTTAATTATGGTTAAGAATTTTTAAAAAAACTTTGTCCTTTAAAATATTTAGTTTGTTTCAGATTGCATATTAAAACAACAACAAAAATGAAAGAAAACAATGCCACTGCTATTCTACCAATCTATTTATTTTTCAGTATTTCTTCCTTTGAGCTGTTTTTATAAGAAATACTGAAAACATGTTTCTATATTCTTAAGTTGAAGCTAATAAAACCAGGAAAACCAAACAAGAAATTCAGTTTTAAAATTGAAATTAAATTCATCTTATTTGTAGAGGTTTTCTTAGTTGACTCGTGAATATTGTAACAGATTCAGAAAGAGACTTTTCTCTCAGTAAAAATAACTAACATAGAACAAAATAACATCAAAGTTCCTAATGATTTTTTTCATTTTTTCATGCAGTTTGATGACATATAGAAATTTCGCAAAGTTCTTAGTACTAGCTATAGTGAAGCTTTAATAATTTCCTGTCTTTTTTTTTAAATTTATTTTTTAGGTGTAATTGGACACAATATCTTCATTTTATTTATTTATTTTTATGTGGTGCTGAGGATCAAACCCAGGGCCTCACATGTCCTAGGCAAGCGCTGTAGTGCTGAGCCACAATCCCAGTCCCAATAATTTCCTATGTCTTAAAAATACTTCCCATCATTAAAATGTATTATAGCCATTTTCAGGGATTTTTTTTTAATGTTGCTTCAAAAGCAGTTCTTTCCTTTTCATGTAATCACTGGATTTTCCACCCTATACTTGTTCATTTCTCTCAGTTTCTTCAGTTTTCATGCAGCTGTTTTCTCACTGTTGCTGCTGTTTATTAGAATTCCAAAATGTATAATTAAAAGAGATTTTAGAGGTGATTCAATTCTACTCCATTTTATAGAATTTCAGTGAAGTTATCTGTACTAGATATTAGCCAGAGAAGAGTTTGCATGTCCTTGTATACCCAGATTTCATAAAAACCACAAAAATAAATTTATTTTCCTAATTATCCACTTTGGTAATAGAATCTCTAGATGACCTTCTCTATAATTATCAGGCTGGGATTGTGGCTCAGCGGTAGAGCGCCTGCCTAGCATGGGCAGGACCCGGGTTCGATTCTCAGCGCCACATAAAAAATAAAGGCATTGTGTTGTGTCCATCTACCAAAAAAAAAAAAGATTCTCTCCCCGCCCCCCCCTTTGAAAAAGAAAAAGAAAAGAAAAATATTTATCTTACTTTTGTAAAGGCATATATATAGAGAGAGATGCTTTTATTGTTAGGATTCCAACTAAGGTATTGTAGGACAGAAAAGGACATGGGCTTTGAGGTTAGCAGATCTGAATTGAAATTCTAGCCTTTATATCTACTAGCTGTGTGATCGTGGGAAGTTAGTAATTTTGCCTCTTGGTCTCATGTACTTCATCTGTAAGATAGTAAAATTAGTACTTGAACCTCCATGTGCAGTAAACTATAGCTAAATAAGTTGGTTATAATGATGAAAGAGTGAGGTTAGATAAGTTAAAAGCAGACAGCTGAGAAGAAGAGAAAAAGAATTCTATCTGGGACAGTATGGAAGAATAGGAAAAATAGGAAACTAAGTGGATTAAAAACAGTTCACCTTGTTTGGTTCGATTCTAACATTTTTCCTATTTTCATTTGTGTATATCTTGTATAATTTTAGCCCATTTTGAACTAAAACATTTTCTTCTGTGACCAAATTATGAAACTTAAATTTTTAAGTCTTTTATTTGTTTTTATTGTAATCACACACGTTTTTGTTTAATTTGCAGGTGGCTGTTTGTTGCATCTGTTTTTTTGTTATTCTTCCTCTAAATCTTGTTGGTACAATACTTGGCCGAAATCTGTCAGGTCAGCCCAACTTCCCTTGTCGTGTCAATGCTGTGCCTCGTCCTATACCGGAGAAAAAATGGTAAAGTGAATGTTAAATCTTATGTGATTGTTTATCATAATATGAGTTCTTAAGACTGTTGTATACATATAACTTTAGAATTGGTATGTATTTATGAGAATGTATTAAATTCTCGAGCTTAAGAATGTGTTTGACTTTTCTGTCAGTCTACATTGTTTGAGTGATGATGTTATATCTTTATTTCATTTTCTGACTATTGTGCCATTTACAGATATGCCAAATACTTTGCTATACTAGTGTGTACAGGTGGGAGGGAAGTAAAGCTGGAATTATGAAGGCTTACTGCCCAATTTTGTAAATAAGGTTTTATTGAACACAGCCATGTCTAATTGTCCATTTACTCTCTTTGGCTGCTTATACTTTACAGCATCAGAGTTGACAGACCAGTAGTTATGTCAGAGATCATATTACCTGCAAACCCCAAAATATTTACTATCTGAACCTTTACAGAAAAAGTATGCCAACTCCTGGCTTATAATTTCTTTTTTCTTTCCATGTATCTTATTATCATAGACAATATTGACACACATTTATAGACATATACATCCTTTTGAGAGATGAATTAAGACTGAAACCGTTAAAATTATCTGACAATTATATTGTTTATCTTTATTCTGGGATTGTATAAAATCTCTCAAATTCATTTTTGTCACATTTTATGCACAGAATATATTCTTAAGGACTTCCGAAGATTCACAATTAATCCTGACAAGGGATGGCAAGCATTTTTGTTTAACAGCTGAACAGATGCCTCTCTGGCAATAGTATAAATATAGTACACATTCTGTTTGACCATTAGGTTTGAAATTATGATTCTTGATGGATTTTTGAGATAGTTTGTCTTTTTTCAAAATTTGCACATAAAGTATTAATATATTTATATTCCAAATTTTATGCAAATTTGAATAAAATATAGTATGTATTTTACCTTTTAAAATTAGCACATTAAATATTTGCTGATTTCTGCTAGTCTGATTCCCCCCCACCCCCAGGTCTTAATGATAGACATAAAATAGAACAGTCTTACTGTACTTTTATTTCATCTCATAACAATAAGTAAACAGTAGATTTTTGATTTTATAAGAATAGCTGAACTGACTACATCTTTACAATAATGATTATATAATGAAAAGCCTTTGTTCTTAGCTATTTTACCACATTATAAATATAACTTGTATGTAAGATACTTATACAAATAGATGATAATTACTCTTTGATCTTTTCTAGGTGTGAAAGCATATAGCTATATGTAGAAATGGAGGTTGAATAAAATAGCCCCTGTAGTTTAAAGGAGAGCAGTTAATTCTAGTCTCAGGAATTGGCCAGGTTCTTTTCTTTCCTTAGATTTGTGCTTGTGAGGGACTTTGGATGAAATTATTTTTATTAGTTATATGATTTATATAAAATCACATAATTACATAGAATAATGGGTTTCACTCATGCAAATAACATACCCTTCCTAATTTTCCCTTCATGCTTCCTCATCCTCCTCAGCCCCTCTTCTTTTTCAGTAGCTAGCTAGAAATTTTTTTGAGTTTTAATTTTTTTCAACTATTTTTTTCTAAATTAATATTAGACTATTTAGGTTCAATAATATCCAGTGTTCGCTTCATCACTAGAGGGTAAGGTTAAAGCCAGAAGTCACAAAAGTTCTTCTAGTTCCCTCCCTAGGACTAGTGAAGGAGAAGAATGAACC
The DNA here is from genome assembly GCF_001458135.2 of Marmota marmota marmota. Classification (NCBI taxonomy): domain Eukaryota; kingdom Metazoa; phylum Chordata; class Mammalia; order Rodentia; family Sciuridae; genus Marmota; species Marmota marmota. The sequence continues at coordinate 2,585,421 of NW_025999999.1, read as the reverse complement.
ATAGGTGACCATCCTCACAAGAGAGGTGTCACGTTTAGGTGTAGGAACATGGGAAAAAATATCAATACTGTGTCTGACTTTCACTGATTGTGTAACCTTGGGAAGATCACTTTTAGCTTTTGTATTTGTTTCCTCTAAAAAAATGAAAGACTAGATTAAATGATCTTTAAGTTATTTATTTTTTTTTAGCTATCAATTTTTAAAATTTTCTTCTCAGTGTTTTAGTTTGTTCATCCTAGTACTATTAGTTTAATGTCTTTTCTATTCCAGATGCTGTGTAGGGACTGAAATCCCTAGATGAATAGTTTCTGTCTGCTAGAGTTTATAATCTAGTGAAGTCTGATGTGTGTAATTAGTTACAGAATAGTGTAGCAAGTGCAGCCGTGGACTTAAGTTCACGAGGTGATGGAAGAACAGGAGAAAGGGCCACCTCTTCTTGGGAGGCTCAGGAGAGGCTATAAAGGGCATCACTTGAGCCAGTGCTTGCAGGGAGAGAAGTGTGAGAGGAGAGGTGTTCCAGGTGGGGAATTACAGATTGCAGTCAGTAAACATTTGTTGAACAAATAAGTGAAGTTTGAATTTTTTTTATTCTTTGACCCATTGCAGATCAGAACTTCTAATAGCTTAATTGTATAATTTGTTGGGGAAAAAAAAAATTACAGAGCCAAGGAGAAAGTGAATACGTGACAAAGCCACAGTTTAGGACCTTCCTTCAGATGGGAGATCTGAAGACTCTCTCCTTCCCTATGGCTCTCTGTGTAGGTGCCTATAGAGTCTTAGAAGTTATTGAAAAGAAGTAACAAAGTAGAAGTAAACACGTAGTCCTGGGGTTTTGCCAGTGCCAAAGATTTTTTTCCTTAAATACTACCTCAGGCTTTAATGTTGGAAGGAAAATTAATTATAACCTATGGCTAATATGAAGTCTTACCTACGTATTTTGTGCCTCTTTGGAGTTTGGTTTTTCTTTTACTTTTTTTTTTTTTTTTTTTTTTAAGTATTAAACATCACCTCTCTATTATCAGGATCATATTAGAAGTTTACTGTTAATTTTAATATTTTCCAGGTTTATGGAGCCTGCAGTTATCGTTTGCCTGGGAGGAATTTTACCTTTTGGCTCTATCTTTATTGAAATGTAAGTTTGGCCATTTGTTTATATTTTGAGGGATTTGATTGTAATGAGAATTTAGTGGATAGGATAGGTATAGAATCTTTAGATGAGTTGGCATCTGTATTAGTCCACTTGTGTCACTATAATGAACTACCTGAGGCAGCTAATTTAGTTCCCAGTTTGTGAGGTTCAGAGTTCAAGATCAATCAGGTGAACTCGTTGAATTGGCCCCTGATCTGGGCAGCAAATGATGATACATCATGATGTGTGTGGGAAGAGAAAAAAGGAGAGAGAGAGACTGTGTGTGTGTGTGTGTGTGTGTGTGTGTGTGTGTGTTTAAGAGCACACCCCCAGTAACCTAAAGACCTTCTCCCAAACCTAGGCCTCCATCTCCCACATCTTCCACCATCCTGGAGACTAAGACCTTTAATCACAATGGATCCTTAGGGGACACCCAGTCTACACCCATGCCATTGTAGCATCTAACAGTCTGTTAATTCTATGCCTTCCAGAAAGGGGTCTGCATAGGCTGTCTAAAGGTGATTGCCCTGTTTTCAGATATTCAGGTGAAGTGCATACTTTTTGTTTTGTATTCTAGGCCTCTCTCACTTAACAGGAGAGCTAAAAATTCAAAGCATATATGCTAGAGAATGGTAGGCCTGCTTTTGATCACATGTATGATGGAAGGAATTTCTGATTTTTATTGTATTTTTGAATATTTTTGAAAATCCAAGGAACTAGATAAACTATTACCTATTAGTCTAGATCCTGAGATCATTTGATGTCACTCTGAGGTTTCTTCCCTACAGACCTCAGGAGTGCTGGGAAGGTAGTAGTATATGTGTTTGGGGATGAAGGTTTGTGCCCACTTATTATGCTTCATGTCTGCATCCTTCACCATTGCAAAATATAGGCCTTTATTTTCTCTGTGGCCCTGTATTCCTTGATGGCAACGTTCTGTTTATTTTAGGCAAGGTATTTCTTTGTATAGGACTTTCTCAAATACTACACTTGGCTCCAGCCCACTAAATTCCAGTCTAAGTACCCTTACAGGTTTTCAGATGCCACTGAGTACAGTAGAAGTTCCATAACAGACATGATTGGTTTGGCAGTGGTTAATTTAAAAGGTTGGTTTATGTAAGAGAAATATTTAAAAAGATAACATCTATAATATTTTAAAATAATTAAATGTACATCTATCCGTTGATTTTTTTTTTTTTTAATATATAGAACCAAGATCTTACTTTGCTTATTGGTTGCAGTTTCAACCGTTTTTTTTTTTTCTATGACATTCATAATATAACTTCTGTGTTTTTGAGTCTTAAAGTAGAACAAGAACATAAAGAACCATCTGAAGCATTCTAGATTTGTCTATTTGTCTCACAGTCGTTTTTATTTTATTTATTTTTTGGGGGGTAGATGGACGCAATACCTTTATTTCTATTTATTTATTTTTATGTGGTGCCGAGGATCGAACCCAGTGCCTCACCTGGGCTGGGCAAGCGCTCTGCCACTAAGCTACAACTCCAGCCCTGTCCTTAAGTCTTTTATAGCCATCTCACCTATACTTAATTTTATAGCTTTTTTAAAAAAAGTTCACCTTATTAAATCTTTCCAAAACATTCAACACACTTCATAGCAGCGACGCATCCTTTTTATAAATGCTCTAATATTTATTGGTTCGTGTAACATTTAACTAAATTGTCTCTGTTAGTCAGTATTCTAACACTTGACAAATGCCTGAGATGAATCTACTTATAAGGAACCAAAGCTCATGGTTTCAGTCCATAGTTTCTTGCCCCCCTTGCTTGCCGAGGCAGCTCATCATAGTGGAAGCACGTGGCAGAAGAAACTTCTTTACCTCGTGGTAGCCAGGAAGCAGAAAGAGAGAAAGAGGACGGGGCTGGAGTTCCACTGTCCCCTTTAAGGGCATCCTTGGTAGTAACCTAACTTCCTTCTACTAGGCCCCACTTTCTAAAAGTTTCATAGCACTACAGACTGGCCACTAAGTAATCAACACATGGTGTTTGGGGGATTTTTAAGTTCCATATCATAATATTGCTTAATGATACTATGAGTACAACTAAATAATACATATGGTTGTCAGCTACCAGCTGCGAGTACACTGAGCATTAGTTAGTACTTTAGAGGAAAACTAGAATGTGTGTCACTAACTTATGGTTTCATTGCACAAGTTTAGGAACTACCTTTGTACTTCTAATCTGGTACTGCTTTGTGTTCTCACTCTGACTTGACCTCTGTGTTGTTCCTCTTCTGCCCTTGACACCATATTTTCTGGATAATGTCACTTTCTGCTTTCCTAGGTACTCTGTTCCATTAGATAGCTTCTCTGTTCTTTCTTTAAAGTTGCCTCTATTTTGAACACCCTCAAATTTATTCTCATAGCCCAGGGATCTTTTTAACCTGTCAGTCTGTTTGTGTTACTTCTTTGTTAAAAACTTTTCATTTTTATTGAGATGGGGTCCCAACTCTGTAGCATGGCTTTCATAATATGAGCTGATCCTGTTCACTGACTTAGCTCTTGCCTCTTCATTTAAAGTTCTAGCTATACTGAATTCTTTTGAGTTTTTCAAAACACAGGGGATTCTTTTATTTATAAAGTCCTCTGCCTTTTCTGTTGTGTTCTTTTCTGTTTTCTTTTCCTGTGTCTAGATCATTCTGCTGGCTTTCCCCACTCCATGCATGCCCTATCCGGATCTTCTTACTGACTCCCACAGTGTGCACCCAACCAAAACTAGGAGATGCCCTCTTGTGTCCATTGGGGTATTGCGTATCACAGTGGGTAGTGATTGTCCTGTTCTGATGTTTTCCGATTAGCCAGGAAATGTCCCTGAGGGTAGAGATATTGTTTTCACAGTGCTATTTTTACAATATTTTTCCTACCTTCCTAGCTGATATGTGGTGTAGGGCTCTTGTAAATATTTGTTGAAAGAATGAATGACCATCAGATTAACCAACAAACAGAAGAGAAAAAAAAGAGGCCAAGCTAAAAGGCCCCGTTCTGATTTAGTGATGACTTGAGTAATAGATTTAGAGTAAAAAGTCTTTTTTTCTAATGAAAAATCTTTCTGTTTTCCCTTACTGTTGTCTGAAGACAGGGTAGATCTTCTTTGAATTTTCTCTTCCTAATCTTACATCATACTATTATTCTACCAAACTTATTTTACATACTACTATATTACTCTATCAAACTTATTTTTCTATTTGATAGGATGTTTATAAGATACCCTGGATAGTGTATCTACAGGCAAATGACAGAATGAAAGAATTGACTTCATTTTACAAGTACAGATTTTTCACTGTTTTCATTTGTTCTTTTCCACATTTAACTCCTTTAAGCTTCTACTTTATTCAGTTTGCTTAGAGATGAATACCTTATTGAAGAATCTTGAAAAACTATAAAAAATATTTTTAAGATAATTTTCAAAAATTTGATAAGAAAGGGTAAGGGAGACTGTTGGAAGTTACTAAAAGAAAGATATTGATATAAGTGAGGTGAAAATGAGAACTAAGATGTGAGAGCAGAGTTAGCTTCAAGAATGAAGACTAGAAACCTGTGTCTATATTGCATTTTCTTAGGTATTTCATCTTCACGTCTTTCTGGGCATATAAGATCTATTATGTCTATGGCTTCATGATGCTGGTGCTGGTCATCCTGTGCATTGTGACCGTCTGTGTGACCATTGTGTGCACATACTTCTTGCTAAATGCAGAGGATTATAGGTGGTAAGTACTTGTGAGCAGAAACCCTTAGGTTCATAATATTTTATGATGAGTTTGCCTGTGAAGTGTATCAAACAGAGGAAAAGATCTGGATAAAAATATTGTTACTTAAGATAGCATAGAGATTTTTCTTTTTTCTTTTTTTGGTTATAAAAATAAGGAAGATTTTAGAGGAAAAATAATATCAATCAGATTTTTTTGTGCTAATGTTAGAGAGGAAATATTTTTGTAAAGTGCTTAATGTGGAAGGGTTTTATGAGGAAGCATCTTTTCATTTTAAGCAGAAATAGCATTAAGTCTGAAAAAGGAAATTTTTTTATATTTCATGTCACTTACAATAGGGAAAGTGAGAAAATTCATGATCTCCCCTAATTTTTAGGCTCTCTTCTTGTTGACTTTAAGCACTATGTACAAACATTTGTTTTTTTAACATACAGAATTTTAAAGGATTTTTTTAAATAAAATTCTTTGCTTTAAAATTCTTTTTAGTGCCGTTCATTTAAAAGTGTTCTCTCTTCTTTTTCCAGGCAATGGACAAGTTTTCTCTCTGCTGCATCAACTGCAATCTATGTTTACATGTATTCCTTTTACTACTATTTTTTCAAAACAAAGTAAGTGGAGACATTTTCTTATTTTTTCTTTTCAGTTAGAAAACTAAGGAATAAGACCTTATGTTGAAAGCAAAAAAATATGTATACTATATGTAGTTATTTTTGTTTTATTGCAGGATGTATGGCTTATTTCAAACATCATTTTACTTTGGATATATGGCGGTATTTAGCACAGCCTTGGGGATAATGTGTGGTAAGTTCTGAAATTCTTGGAACATTATGAGTAAAAGTTTAAGTGTTCAAAATTAGAAAAAATAGTAATTAGAAATTAAGAAAGTATTCTGTTGCTTTATCAGGACACCAAAATAAATGACCTTCAGTTCTTTTTACTCTTCCTCCAAACCTATTTTATCACCTTAATTTCTATTTTCATAGAAATTTTTAATAATTCCATACCACAATTAGTTTTTTATTCATGTTAAGAATTGGAATTTTTAAAGTTTTGGTTCGTTGGAAAAAATCATGTGTAGGCAGGTTAAGGTGTTGCCCAGATGATTTCTGTTTGGAAGATCCTCAGACTGTAGATAAGAGGTACCAGTGTGTCGAAGGCAGCATGGTTTACTGACCGTGACAACATGGTTGTCTGCAGACTGGGCTTCACTTCTGACTGTGCCACATGTATGCTCTGCACCTTTATCTGGTGCTCCCTAGCTCTCCAAGCCTCTATAAAATGAGAATAATGCTACTTGTTTCATGGGTCTTATCACAGTCTTCTATCAAAAGGAAGAATAGTTGTCACTATATGATACAGTCCCTATCAAGTGTGAAATACCTAGAAAATAAAGAACTTTTGGAAGCAGCATGTTGAATGGAAAGGGCATGAACTTTCCAAAAGTCCAAAAGGCCTAAATGAGTTTCCATGCTGCTGCTCACCTTTTTTGTGGTCATGGAAATTACATTGACCTACGACCCCTTCTCATCTGTAAAATGAACATATCTTTCAGAGTGGTTGAGAGGAATAGTGTCATGTGCAGGCAGCATCAGAGGTAGTGCCTGGACTGTTACTATAAGAGAGAGCTGGTTTCACAGGAGAGACATGGTGAGGAAGGGGAAGAGCTGAGCTGAGGCTTCTGGGGTCAGTCAGCCCTGAGTATGAATCCTGTTATCCTTACTTAACAGCCGTGCTTTTTAACTGTTCTTCCTCACCTTTCCTCATTTACAAAATTTACAAAATAGAAATAAAACCTACCTCTTTGAGTTGTCAGAGAATTCAGTAACTAAGTATGGGTGGTAAGTAGAGTTCTTACCTAGCAGATGAGAGGCCCTGGATTTGATCCCCAGATCTGGGGGGAAGAAAGCACCCCCCCCCAAAAAAAAAAAAAAAAAAAAAACACAAAAAAACTAGATGATGTCATGTACAAGCATCTTAATATCCTCAGGCAGTTAGATGATTCCTTTAGTGTTATTGGCTATCCTTTCTTCAGAATATTGCTCATTGGACTCCTCTTTATTTGAGCTCTTTCTTGATTGTCATCAGCATTCAAGGAGGTATAGAATTAGGTGATTCTGAAGTGTGTGAAAGTTTTTTTGGCCTTGACTTTTTCTATATGTGATCGTTGGAAGACCTAGAGAAGTATTATCTTGTCATTTACAAAGAAAATGGAATAAATCTAGCTAAATTTTTTTTTTAGTACTTTTCCCAGTGAAATTTCATCTTGCTTCCTAGAAATCTTGGCAGTTCCCTGCCACTTTGGCAGTGTACCAGTGTTCATTCTTGAATGGGTTTTGTATGCCTTTGGAGCTGGGTGAGGGGGTAGAGATTACTATTCAGACTGGAACTGATCATCATCATACAAAAATTATGCATACCCATCAATTTATGTTGCTGTAATGTTTAATTCAGTAATTAAAAGAAAGCTATGTGTTTATTAAAATGTAGAAAAAAGAAACGACTACATCAAGTTGTTATTTGTTTAGATTGTTATAGTTTGTATATAATGAGCATAGCATTTCTATTTTAAGGAAATTAAAAGTGCATCTCTCTTATTCCTAAGACATTTGCTTTTCTAGAGGGCATATTCAACATCCTTTATAATAACGTTTTATAAAGTTATACTTTTATGAGTTTATTCTTGAGATACTCATAAAATTAGGAAAAATGATTCTCTAGGTCTATAATATTTTGATTTTAAGCATATCTGTTCAAAAGGGAACAATATTTTGTACATCTAGAAAATTAGATTTGGTTATTGAATTTGTGTTTTATTTTTCCAGTGAAGTTTTTTTGATGGTAATTAAAATTTTATAGATATTTTTATGTTCTAAGAATCCAGGTTTATTTTTATAAAATTGAATGATTTTTATCTTACATTAAGAATTTTATTAGAACTTTTTAAATGCATTATCAGTATTTTGAAGTGTAATATCATTATTTCATATTATAAAAGAAATATCTGTCATTGCAAAAATATAGGTTTATATTGTCATTTTGGTGGACTTTTTGCATTTTTAATATTTCATTATAAGAAAATTTTCAAACATACAGAAAGAGGGACAATAATGTATACAATGAGACCCCATGTACCCAATACCCAATATCAGTAATTATTGTCTCATGGCCAATCCAGTTTTATTTATATCCTCATTGCACTCCTTTTATTCTGATATTAATCTCAGGTTTTATGTCATTTTAGCTGTAAATATTTCAATGTATCTATCTCTCTAAGCATAATTTTTTTCTTTTAAATGAACCTTTATTTATTTATTAAGACATTTATTTATTTATTTTTATGTGGTGTTGAGGATCGAACTCAGTGCTTTGTGCATGCAAAGCAAGCACTCTACCAACTGAGCTATATCCCCAGCCCTCTAAGCATTATTTCTTAATATGACAAAATATTCAGTGAGTATTCAAATTTACCCAGCCTGTCCCCACTTGCTTTTTAATGCAGTTTGTTTGCATAATAAGCCAATTAAGTCTCATCCATTGCTTGGTTTAAATGTCTCTTGGTGAGCTGGGGATATAGCTTAGTTGGTAGAGTGCTTGCCTCACATGCACAAGACCCTGGGTTCAATCCCCAGCAACATACACACACACACCCACACATACACACAAAATACACAAATGTCTCTCGGCTCTTCTGACTATATATGGTCCTTTTCTTTTCTCTTGCTGTTTATTTTCAAAATATTTATTTATTTAAGTTTTCCATATTCTGGTTATATCCCTGCTGATTGTATCTGTGAGGTGTCATTTAATGTTTTACCATGAGTGTCCCCCAACCCATAATTCCTATTAAGTACTAGTTAGAGCTTTAACCATTATAATCCCCAGTACTCGTTCAAGAATACTTAACAGCTTAACAGGTGGTTTGTAAACTTTCATTACATCGTGTATGTCGTGTCTGGGCCTCTCTGTATGTGAGGTTAGCAGCCATTGACAAATATTGCCTACCTGAAATAATTAATTAGTGGTCATAATAATCTAATTCTGTTGTTACTTTTGTATTTATTAGGTGGGATACTCCTATATGGAGAGCCTGCCTTCATCAGCCATTTGGTTACCTTGAGGGTACAGTTCATGTATAGGAGATGCAGGGTAGATACATGTTTGTTTCTTTGCTTTCATTCACCAGTTGGGTGAATAAAAGATGGTTCAAAAGTGACCAATTAGGCACATGTGTGTGTACCATTTTTAACTCATGGACAGTTTACCTTAAAACTAAGAAAACTGAGCTAGGTAGTGAATTCCTAAATCTAGTAGAGAATTTTCTCTGACACTTATTCTAAAGAATCCCAAGTATTTGTAGTAAGGAACTATCCAATTTGTTCATTCGTTCAACAAATACTTATTGAGTACTTTTTCATGTACCAGTCACTACTTTAGACGTGGGAGGTAGATACTTTATTAATAAAATGACAGATATCACTGCTTTCAAAACTGCTGATTTACTTACCTATATCTCTTGTCCATTTCTTCAAATATATTATCCTTTCTACCACAGACACACAGCTTCTAACTTAAGAAGATGTCAGAAAGTACCTTTTCTCTAGAGCTATAGAAGCCACTGGGCCAGGGTTCTATGTTCCTCTTCACTTCTTACTTTTTTTTTTTTAATGTTTTGTTTTAGTTGGACATAATACCTTTATTTTATTTTTATGTGGTGCTGAGGATGGAACCCAGCACTTGCTAGGCGAACATTCTACCACTGAGCCACAACCCCTAGGTTCCCCCCACTCTCGTGATGTATCAGTTTCATAGTTACTGATTATACAAGTAATAATTGCTATTTGATCAAAAAAATTACATTAGTTCAGACTTGGTATCTGATGGTAACAGATACTTTGCAAAGCAAATGATATATAGTTCAGTAAGTTCAAAGAGAATGCTAATGTAAAGACATTATCTTAGAATAATGTTTGTGTAAATAATGGATACTGCTCTATGTTTGTTTTAAAACATCTTATTTTATCTTTGCAGGAGCAATTGGTTACATGGGAACAAGTGCCTTTGTCCGAAAAATCTATACTAATGTGAAAATTGACTAGAGACCCAAGAAAACCTGGAACTTCGGATCAATTTCTCTTTCATAGGGGTGGAACTTGCACAGCAAAAAAAGCGCAAGAAGAGATTTGGGCTTAACACTGGGTACTTTGTGGGTCTCTTTCGTGGATGGCTTAAAGTAACATCTATTTCCATTGATCCTAGGTTCGTACTGACTGCTTTCTCCAACTGTTCACAGCAAATGCTTGGATTTTATGCAGTAGGCATTACTACAGTACATGGCTAATCTTCCCAAAAACTAGCTCATTAAAGATGAAATAGACCAGCTCTCTTCAGTGAAGAGGACAAATAGTTTATTTAAAGCATTTGTTCCAATAAAATAAGTAGAGGGAAACTTGGATGCTAAAATTACATGAGTAGAAATCTTCCTGGCACTTAGTGTTTCTACATTATTGAAAAATGATGTTCCAGAAAGATTACTTTTTTTTTCTCTTATTTTTACTGCCATCGTTGACCTATTGTGGGACATTTTTATATATTGAATCTGGGTTCTTTTTTGACCTGTTATAGGTTTTTTTCTCCTCCAGTTCAACTGCATCCTTTTTTTTAAAAAAAAAAGAGAATTAAAAAATATTAAATTCTGCATGTAATATATCTGCTGTCATCTTAGTTGGACCAGCTTCCCATTTATTTATCTTAAAATTTTCCAGTTATATCTTAATTCCATCCAAAGAAGATACAGTCTGAAGATAGAGGTGTACTCTCTACAATGCAATTTACTGTACAGTTAGAAAGCCAAGTGTTAAATGGAGAAGATAAGTTGTTTTTATTAAACATTTTGAGATTTAGATAAACTACATTTTAACTGAATGTCTAAAGTGATTATCTTTTTCCCCCAAGGTTAGTCTTAAAATCTTTTTTTGAGTTTGAATGAAGGCTTTACATAAGAAATTATTAAAAGCAAGGGGGGTGGGTAATAAATGTACATAACATTAAATAATGTAACGTAGGTGTAGATTCCCAGATGCGTTTGGATGTACAGATGGACTATGGAGTACTTTTTTCTGATGATGATTGGTGTAGAAATGTGTGAATTTGGGTGGCTTTTTACATCTTGCCTACCATTGCATGAAACATTGGGGTTTCTTCAAAATGTGTGTGTCATACTTCTTTTGGGAGGGGCGTTGTTTTCTTCTGTTTCTTTTCTGAGACTCCTACAGGAGCTAAATTTGTAATTTAGAAACATTTAATTTTGTTAATCCTGTCTGGGACACTTAAGTAACATCTAAAGCATTACTGCTTTAGAATGTTCAAATAAAATTTCCTGACCAAATTGTTTTGTGGAAATAGATGTGTTTGCAATTTGAAAGATAACTGTTCAAAAGGCAATATTACTTAATGCCAGTTATTTTTTAATAGATTATAAAATATGCCTTTCTAATACAGAGGACTCTCACTTCAAAATCCCCAAACTGTTGTACATCTAGATTATCCAGTATAGTCACAAAGTGAATGACAAACCTTTTGAATGAAACTATGGCGCAAAATCTGTTAGGTTGGTATACCCTGTAAAGTTGGGTGGGGTATAAGTGGTTAGCAAATATAGGTTACAGTTTTCTAAGAGATCTTAATTTTGATTACATTTTTCCCAGAACTATCCATAATGTAAAGTTTTCCTAGAACCACTGAGTTTCTAGTTTAATGGTTTGCTATGCAAATGACCACCTAAAACAATACTGTATATTGGTATTTTTAGAAAGTCTCAAATCAGTTGTATTAAACCTTAATGTGAAAATCATGTCAATAATAATTTCATTAGATGTTTTCATTACAAAAATATATTTCTATAAAGTAATGGACTCCATATCCTATGTTGTGGCATATAAGACCTATGAAGAGTGAATTTTTCACCTCAAGTGTGGTTGATATAAACAAACAGAAACTGTAGGTAGAACTTCTTTTTCAAGACAGAATGTGATATTAAATGTAATCGACTGGTTCTTCCACTTTGTCTTCTCACCTGCCTTTATGATCTTGTAAGAAAAGAAACTAAAAGGCAATATTTAATTGCTTATATTGTGTAATTTTTTAACATGTTAGAGCACTTTTAGTATAAGAACATAGGCTATCTGATGGAGTATAAACTGAATGGCAAACTTGTCTTAATCAAAATGCAGTTTATTTTTGTGATATGATTCTTGCAGGTAAGATATAAGGTTGAGAATATGTTTAGCTGCTTTCATTTGCACCAACTCTACTAAGTTGAGCTGTATTTGACATTCTTTGGAATCTGAAAAGTGATTTTCTAGTTTCCAAATACATTAAGAACATCAACATTAACATAAATCACTTTGAAAAGTCCTTTAGGAAAAAGGCTCATTGGTTTGTGGCTTCATAGAGAGGTAAATATATATATGAGTCTTGAAAAAGATAGTTTACAAATGGTTTAGCTCCCTAGCACTCATCAGTTGTAGAATAGTAAAGTAGAATATTATTTAAGTTAATTGAAAGGTGGGGTTTTTCTACACTCCATCAATGCTGCATATGCCTTCAATTTGCTAATGTTGGCTCAACTGACACTTTGGACACTATCAAAAACTAAGGATAAACTTTCTCTGTCTTTAAGCATGCTTCTCCTGAAATTTAACTACATTAGTAGTTTACCATTGCTTCATATATCTGCTCATCCAAGGGTAGGATAAAGTAGAACTGTAACAAAAGGAAGGTGGTAAAGTTTTCTTCAGTATGTACCATGTTGGGTTCTTAGATGGTACTGGGTTTGCCCATAAATCAAATCCCATACTCTTAAAATTCATTTATTGTGGTGATGTCTGAACCTAGTGAATGGTATACTTGGGTATTTTCCTCTGAAAGTGGATAGACCTCTTTATAAAGATGGTTGCTGCAAATTCCAGTTCTTCCAAAAGCCACTTTTAGGGTTTATTCACAAATTATATTCATTTTGATATAGCTTTTGTTTCCCAAATGTTTACCAACCACCATATGCCAAATGTCTTGCAAATAAATATTATTTTAAAGTGTCCTCAATTTTTACAAATGTAAAAAGATACAGCATATTAATGTAACTTGTTCAGGAAAAGCTACATACTGAAGGGCTTCTGTATATGAATTCTAAGGGGGAAAGGCCTGTTTGTAAAAATCTATACACCGCAGTTCCATCTGGGTTTTAAGTTTAGATTTCAGTGTGTCTTAGTGCTTCATTCTATTGGTTTATTGGAACATACAATAAGTAGGAGTAGTGCTGTATAAAAACAAATATTCATTAATATTTTATAAAAGATCTTCATTAAAGTTCTATAATTATGAAGCTATGTTTTAATAATCAAGAGTTAATCAGAGAAGTGGAAATTTAGGAAAATTGTTTGAAAATGTGTACAGAAATAGACTAGATTTGCAGATAGAGTAGATCAGAGTTAACATTATACCTGCAGAAATTTTGTAAGATTTAAATTCAGTCTGAGTAATAAGTCTAGTTCTCTCCTTTGAGCATTCCCTAAAAGGTATCTGATTTGGCATTCTTAGAGCTGCAGATAGAAATATACAAAGACAAAAATAAAATTAAGTTCTCATTCACTGTTAGAAAATGGCAACAAGAAACTTGTGAAACTGACTTATAATGAAGTATTGGTGAACTAGGCTCGTAGTAACTGACCAACTAAACATAGTTTGTGTTTACCCTAGTTCTTCAGTTTAGGTTATTTGAGAGTTATAAAGGTTATTAAGAGCTTAAGGCAAGGAAGAAAACATGGAATTCTGTTGGAAGGACAACAGAGCATTCTTGGAAAAGCAATCTCACTTGGGCTTTTCATCTGTGTTAAACTGGAACCTATAAATCCCCACAGAGCATGGACAATCGACAGAGTTGGAAGGAAACAATTTTTGCCCGATGATCACTTCCATTTTGTATACACCCTTGGTTTGTGTAGGCCATATTCTAGCTGGCTTTTCAGTCATAAAAATCCAGTATATAATGTATCAGATACAATTGAGGTTCTAATCTAGTCTGTTAATTTATCTGAAGTTGGATTTTTAAAAAGTAATAAAAAGTTAAATGTACTTCCCTTGGATGCTTTGTTTCTTTCCTTTTTGAAACAGGTGAACCAAGTGTAAGGGATCACCAACTATTATTGGCACACATATTAAGAGATTACTGATAGCTTTCCGCAGTTAAATAGAGCAGGAGTCAGAAACTGTTGAGAGCCAGGTAGTAAATAATTTAGTTATTAAAGGTCCTGCGGCCTGTCACAAGTATTCTGTCACAAAGCATCTATCACAGGTAGTACATACATAAACCAGCACTACTGTATTCCATTGAATGTACAAAAGAAACACTCTGGCCATAGTTTGCTGGCCCATGAAATAAAGATTTAAAATTTAGGGTGTGGGTTTTTTTCCCCAAGATTTATATTTTGGAAAAAAAAAAAAAGTCAATGTACTGAAAAGTTGGAAGAATAGTTTTGTTCCTTTAAAAAGATGATCTTTTTTTCCTTCTATTACCATTTCCTTTGACTATAAGCTTTGGATCCTGTACTCAAGCCCCTCACCCCTGTCCTGATTTTGTCCCTCTCCTGATTGATAACACACCGCCTTTTGTCTACTACTTTTTACTTCTTCAAAGACGTTTCATGTGTATCCTTAACCATCTAGGAAGCTGGAAGGGTACATTAGAGTCGCCTAAAGAGGCTCTTATTTTTAGTCCAAAAATAATCAAGATCAAGGTCCTGTTGTCTTGGTGATTGTAACAGTAAAATGGAGGTGTCAGCTTCCCAGCCTAAAGCAATGGATAATGCCTGGAAAGTCACATTGAATATTAGTGTCCCTGCAAATAGAAGGGATTATTTGTAATGTGCTAAAGTCTGTTTTTACTTTTTTCTTTTCATATTTTTAACTAGTTTTCAAGATCTTTATTAACTTATTTCGTTCTTTTCTCCCTCTAATTTTATTAGCTGCCTTTATGTTCGGCAATTTCTGTTAGCCAGATTATTAGTACAAACTTGGATTACTTCTGATTTTTAATGAACATTATGTCTGGTTGGAAGACTAAAGGTAGAGGGATCTACTATGCAGTCAACTTCTCCATTTCAAAATTTAAGTTGTTAAGTCTATGATATAACATTAGAAAAGGAGGAAATAGACCTACACTGGGACCCATGGAGTCAACAAATCTAAAAATGTATTTAAAGTCATTTGATTGTTTTAAATGATTTTCCTTTTCAAAGTCTGCATACTTTATGGTGAAAGGAGTTTCAAATGAAAACAAATGGAGGTAGTTGTAGGGAGAAGTTAAGTCATTTTAACTGGCCAGTGTTAACTCCATATAATAATAATCTAAGTCACTGAGGTTACTTGACTTGATTCTGAAGGTTGGTGAAGGAAGGTGAAGGTCTAGAGAGTGAGACATGGAAGGTGACTCCTAGCTGGATTTGGTCAGAGAGGTGTGCTACATACAGTTAGAGACCAGTAGGGTAGGGCAACCCTGTTGAATAGGCAAGGACTGTGGATGTAATAGTTGCTATATTCAATGCTGGATGTAGGGTCTGTGGCTATCAATCTTTCCCAGGCAGAGACTTGGAGATATGAGATGGCAGGACCCCATTAGGATGACTAGGTGTTTACAGGGGCAGGCAAGAGCATTGTGGGAGATGGCAGGAGCCAGTGCTGGGAAGGTAAGAGAAAGGCCTGAAGGTGAATTCAGGGCCTGGTTTGTTACCTCCAGCAAGGACAAAGGTTTTGAAGAGCCACAAAGGGTCTTAAGTACTTGCTAAAAATATTAATTATTTTAATTGCCTTCTGTAAAGAGCATAGCACCTTTTCAGTGGTCAGCAGTGTAAAGGAAGAAATGAGCTGGTAGGGGAAAGTGCCCACTTCATTGTGGAAATTCTACCCTCTATGCTGAAGGAGGTTTTGATATATAGTGATCTGGAAAGGTAAAATGATAAGTGGCCAAGATGATATAACTACAGAGGATCAATTCAGTTGTCTGGAAGGGGTCTGAGAGCACTGAAATGAACCTAGTTACTTTGGGCATAGGGGTACAGATGGAAGAAGCTGGCAGGGTAAGACATCTCACCAAGCAACGAAAATCCACTTGCAGGTTTTCTACTGGACCTGGAGGTAATGGGGAGGAAACTCTCACATAATTAGGAATGTAAAATGGAACTAAATTGATCAGCTTTAGGTCATAGAGCCTTTTATTTTAAATTTACTCAGGTTTTTTTTTCATGGGATTTAAATTAAAAATGTATTTTTAAAATTATTCAAACCCAGAATTTATTGTAAAAATGATGAGTGAAATCAGGAGCTGTAGAATTGAAAATATTGACCCTCCCTGTTATTCCTAACAATATAAATATTTTATTGCTGTTTATTGATAGAGCAAAGTAGCATCTAAACATGCCTTCTGACATAAAACTGTACAGGTTGCTCATCCAGGAGCACCAGCCTTCAAAATATTTGGACAAAAGGTGTTGATGAGAAGATCTGGTAGCTCCTCACTAGGTGGGTTGCAGAGGCAATAAAAGCTCACAACCTCAGTGCATCACAAGAGGTGGTCTCTCATCTATTTTCCTCTATTTAGAGGAATTCCCTGCTAATGAGGAAGCCAGTTGGCTGTTTGCCTAGTGCCATCTGGAGACCTGCAAGTGTCACAGAAGTTTGTTAGGCCTTTTAGATGTTGACTTTGTGGACTTGTCTACTGACAGGTGGTGACCTTCACTGGGGTGAACTCAGAGAACTATGGCGTTGGGTTTGACTCCTTTCAGCATTCAAGCAGAAGTGCTGTTCAGTTGCCTCCCACACCTATTGCCTATTTAGTGGCCACTTGGCCTTCCCTGCCATTTGGTGGCATTGCCCCTCCCCCTTCTGCATTCCCTCCTCCCACCTGCCAGTTTCTAAACAGATCTTGCCCAATCTGGCTCCATTGTATGTGTACCCATTTGAAAAGAACTTGGGTAACAGGCAGAGATAGAGGAGGCTCTGCATTTCTTTGAAGATTCAGGACAAAATAATCCTACAGTACCTTCCAGTGGTTATGCTTTTACCTTTTCCTGGTTTGAAGGAATTATCTAGTTAATAGGTGAGAAAACATAAGAAATTGAGAATCTGGTGTAAAGCCCAGCTCAGTGTCTCATGTGAACTATTTTGTCATTAGTGGTTGTAAAACCATATGGAAACTCCAAAGAAAAGTTCAGTCTAATTTTCTGCTTTCAGTCTGAATGCAAGAAGATTCTACTGGTGTGTTGATAAAAGCCTCTGCGTGTACACATTGCTGTGTTATACTTAAGGCAATTCTGCTTGCATAAAAAGATTTTTGAAAAGCAAATGATAATGTCTGTAAATCAAGATGGCTCAGTTCTGACAATTTTTACACATAAGGTACAACATTCAAAACATAGGTTTCAATTTTTTTTTTTTTTATTGTGCTCCTAAGCTATCTGGGCATATGTTTTTCATTGGGGGAAAAAATTCCAGAAATTGATCATTTTTATTCCACTAAATTAATGGTGAGGAACTTATTTGATAAAACATGTCTGTAATTCAACACAAAAAGCACGTTCATTTGTTCTTTTTGCCTGTAGGAAACATCTTAAGACTATTTTACTAAAGGATAGGGTCACCTAGAGGGGAAATCTGTCGTCTTAAATCGTTCTTCTTTACACGTCATCAGCCAATACATGAGCTTGGGTGGGTGCTGCAACAACTGGAGGAGGGGATGTTGAGAGAGCTCAGAGAATCCTTGCTTTTTCCTGCGGTGAGAGGGACTTTATCTCTTCAGAGAAGCGATGGTCTGAAAACACACTGCGAGTTGGTAGAGACGCGAACCGCTCAAATAGGGCTGCTGGCCGTGTTCCTGCCTTCGTCCACGTGTGCCTCGGGGAGTTGTAAAGTGAGTTTTGAGAATAAGGCGGGAAGCCCAGGTTTGATATCCTGGAGCTATGTTCCCGAGGGCCGAAGGCCAAGGTGGCATCCGACCAAGGGCGCCTTCCACTGGGTGGGCGCGCCGCTGGTCCCCGGCCCTTGCCTTCAGCATCTTCACCTTGCTCCCCTTCCTCCGAAGTTGCGGAGGTGCCGGGAAGAGGAGGGGCCTCGTCTCGGGCGCCCGAGTGATTGGTTGTCCGGGGTCCTTGGCGAGGGCTCTGTGGTCCAGCCCTGGTGGAAAGGGGCGGAGCGGCCACTGCTCCAACCACCGCCGCCACCGCTACAGTCGCAGCCGCCGCAGCCCCGGCCGCTGGGGAAGTCACTCCGAGCGGCTGCTTTCCGGGTGCCCCGACACGGACAGGGAGCGCCGCGCTCAGCTCGTTTTGCGCCAGAGCCATTTCCCGCAGCCGCGTGTAACCGCCGAGCTTCGACCGCCGCGAGCCCACCTCGTGCACCGTCCCTCGCCCGAGCCGAGCTTTCTGTGCACGCAACTCCCTCGGCCCCCGCCGCCCCGCACAACCATGCCCCGGGCGACTGCCTTTGGGGCCCCGGTGTCACTGCTGCTGCCGCCCCTACTGCTGCTGCTGTTGCCGCTGCCCCGCGGCACTTGGGGGCTGGAGGAGCGCTTGGACGTCGCCTCGGACTATTCGGCTCTGGAAGGCGAGGAGGGCGCGGAGCAGCAGCTGGAGCAGTACCACGACCCGTGCAAAGCCGGTAGGTGCCGTCGCCTCCGGGGAAGTCCGGCAGAAGTTTGCCTTTGAAATGCAAATGAGTGGTGGGCAAGCCGGCGCTGCAGTCTGTGGGGCTGGTCTCCCCTCCCCTCCCTGGAGATGCCCCGGGTTCCCCGGGAAAACAATGCTTACTAGGAGCTGCTTAAATACCCCTCTGAGCCCTGGACGTTCCGGCAGGTTTGCTGCGCTCACCGGGTGGTGGCCGCAGGGACGTTCCCAAAGCGAATCGGGTTGAGTACCCGAGGCCGAGAGGGCGCTGAGGGTCCGAGGCTGCCTGTCAGCCGAGGGTTCAGCACCAGCCGCCGCCGGACGCTTTGGGCTGTAGCAGAGCAACCGGCTGGGCGCGGCGCTCCGGGGCTCAGATGGAGTTGCTGGCTCTAGCTTCACAGCATTTGTAAGTTTTGCTCAAAGTTTCCCAAGATCTGTAGGTACTCTTGGGAAGAAATTTTAAGAAGAAAGAGAAAAGCTTCACGGTCTGTAGAAGGAAGGGTCGCCTAGGAAGAATGCGCAGGACTTGAATTGCGGCAAACTTCCCGGTAGTCCCCTCACCATCGTCCCGGCCCGGAGTTGCCCTGGGCGTGCGGAGATGGAAACCAGCAGGTGCTCTAATCCCGCCAGGAAGCGGCGCCCTGGACGCGCGGCTTCTGCTTCCCGCTAACTACCATCTAGCTGGGGGTTCTCTGGGTAGTGGCTTCTGAGCAGGAATCCTTGAGTTGTCAGCCCCAGAAGGACCCAAGAGCAGGTTCCAAAGATAGCTGAAGGGGCAGTTCCCAGCCAGGCTAGGGGGTTGCTCTCCTCCCCGGGAGGTGCTGGGCTCAGAGGACCCCACTCCTGCTCTGTGGCCAGGGGCCCGTGGGTAGTGGTGTTTATCTCTGAGCATTGTCTAGCCAGTGTCACTTAGCGGCCAGCTGAGAGGAGCAGAAAGAGGTAAGCCGTCACCCTCAGAAGGCTGGTTGTGTCTTCCAGGTCTGTGCCAGTGTCATGGTCCAGAGCTGCATTCTCTCCTTCCTCTTTCAGCCTCGTTTCCTCATCTCTAAATTGGGGAACAAATAGGAAGGCTCAGATGATTTATGGAAAAATTCTTTTCCAATGGAATGACGATGATAGCATTTTAGTTATTTTTATTGTTACTGCAGTGGCTCTGGTATAGCCTGGGTGGAAACCAGAGGAAGTCAGGAAAGAAAGGGTTCCTAAGAGGCTAGAGGACCTAGGGAATTTGTGAGACCTCAAGATTACATAAAGGTTGAAGATCAAACCAGGCATGAGGAGCCTGGTTTTACCACAGGGAAGATTCTTGCAGAATATCCACCTAGTGCTATGTCTTGTGGGTCTTCTGAGTTCGGAAGGTGGGCAGAAGTAATTCAAGAGAATGTCAGCAGGTAGCATGCAGTGCCTCAGGGGACATCACTCATAGCCAAGGGAGAAGGGTATCCAGAGTGCTGTTGGGATGGCGGTCTGGCCCTGAAAAGAGGGTACTGAGTTTGGGAGAATGGGGCAGAGGTGGATCAGCCACCAGCAACACCTGTCAGGTACTGGTCTCTGCCAGGTGGGAGCTGGCACTTGCGGAAGGCAGTACAGCAGCTGGTGCTCAGGAATAGGTTGAGCACCTGCAGTATGTTGGATGCTGGCCTGGACACCGCAAATCCAGAGGTAAAAAAGACACAGTGCTGTCTGTGAGAGCTTCCCAGCCTTGTCTCAGCCTTGAGGGAGATCCCTGAGGCAGTGTAGCCTGATGGGACCTCATTTTCTCTAGCAGTTTTGGAGAGAATGTTGGATAACCAGGGGCAGGCATGTTCTGCAACTGTTGCCCACAGGATGGGATGGGCTGGCAGGGCGAAAACGTGGAGGATCCTGGGAGTGTGGTTTCTGTTAGCTCTGCATCCTCCCAACCCTCTGGCCTCTCGGGGCTATGTGATGCTAAGAGCGGCCAGAAGAGGGCAATGGCAGGGGAGACCTAGGGAGAAGGAAACAATCTCATTCTACCCAATCTCATGGAAATTCCTTGATCTAGGGAACAGCCATATGGAAGGGTAACAAGCAGTTCAGAGGGCACTGAAGTCTCAATGAAAGGATTTGCCTTTGGGCTCAGCTGAAGGGAACTGCACTTCCTGGTTGCGTATTTAAAGCAAACTTTTAAGAGCAGCTCATTCCTGTCTCAGCCAGAAGCCCTTCTCCTAGGATCTGCTTCAGGGTTTCTAGTCTAAAATAGTTCCCACGTGTCTCTTCTCCATTGTTAGTCTCCATTCTCTGTGGATCCCGCATGCAGAGGGGAGAGACTTGGATCTGTTCCTGGCCTCTCAGTAGCTGTGTCACCTTGGACGCATCCCCTGTGGAAGGAAGATTTTGGTCTTGTTAAGAATGACAGTTCTGGGGTGCTTTCCTCTTGGTTCTCATCAGCCATCTTGCCCTGGGACCACTTCACACCTAACAGGCATTGGAGCACCCCCAGTTCCTTCCTATTCAGTGTTTTATGGTTTTGTGACCTTTGATTCCAGCCAGGCTTTCAGAGGCTGAGCAAACTTGCAAGTGTTATATGTACTGTTTACAATGTTAATGTTTATAGTTCATCACTTTTTCAATTTACTTTTTACCATTTTACCATTTATTTTACCATTTGCTCTGCCGTTATAAATTGCATGATCTTGAACAAGTCATTTGATTTATAATTTCTGACAGATGGAAGTGCTTAGAACAGTGGTTGGACACATTGTTAGGTACTTTATAAATAGATTTTCTAGAAATATGTGGAAAGAACATCTTCATGCAGATCTTTTGAAGCAGATTTTAAGCTGTAAATTCTATATTTACTAATAGACAGTCTTTGATGCTGTGAAGGGGGATGACTTTTATATCAGATGATTATGGAGTGGGACTGAATCTGTGAAGCACTCCTGGCCTGGGGCTGGTGAGGGACGTTGGGTTTCTGGGGTACATATTTTTGTCCAGTGGTTTATAGCTCTGCTGTTTTGCTTTTCCTCTGATTCAGACAGAACAACCCTGTACTATACAGTAAATCATAACACCCTCCCACCACCAGGCCTCTGAGAGCAAAGCTTGGTGCGCCTTCTGCTGCTGCCTGACCTCATCCATAGCTCTTTAAGTAGATTCAAGCCAGAAGGCCTGGATCCTTATCAGACCTTGCCTCTTACTCTCTGTGTGACTGTTAACAAGTCATTTTACTTCTCCATGCCTCATTCTCCCCATCTGCAAAATGGAGATGAGAGCAAAAATACTTGTCTTGTAGGCTAGATATAAGGCTAGTTTTATTTGAATTCCTCAGAGAGCAAGGCCTTATACGAGGACTTGTGTGTAGACAGTGTGTTTGGAAAGCAATCCCAGGAACCAGAGGGGAGGGAGCAGGAAGGGTGAGATAGAGAAGGAAATTCCATGTAGGGAGTGGGATTGAGGTAGCTGTTTTATGTGATGGGATTTTGACCCCAATGGGACCTCAGAGAAGCTTACAGAATATTTCCTAGAATTATCTGCCAAAGGATAGGAGGCTGAAGCATTTATCCAGAGGCTGCTCCCTTCGTTGTTTGCTCCCTGATCCAGTCTCTATTCCTGCACAAGAGACCACCCCCAACTCAGTGGTGTAGAACAATCACCATGTTCTTATATCTGGAGTCTGTGGATTAGGAATTTGGAAAGGACCCAGCAGCATGGCTTTTGTCTGTTCCATGTTGTCTGAGCCTCACCTAGGAAGATTTGCAGGCTGGAGTGACTCACCAGCTAGGGGCTAGAATCCTCTGGAGGCTCGTTCACTCACATGTCTGGCAGTTAAGATTGGCTGTTGCCTGGTACCTCAGTTGGACTGTTGGATAAAACATCTGCAAATGGCCTCTTGTGGTTTCTCTGTGAGTGCTAGTTGGGCTTCCTCATAGCATGGCCACTGGACTCTAAGTGAATCCATGAGAACCAGATGGAAGCTATAGTGCCTTTGATGGTCTTGCCTTGGGCTTATGAATCATCACTTCCACTGTGGTCACAAGCCCTCCCAGACTCAAGGGAAGGGAACAGAGACTCACCTGTCCAATGGGAAGAATGTCACAGTCACATTGTTAAACGAGAATGTAGGATAGGAGATATTGTTGTAGCTGATTGGGGAAACTGTGACCTGCCATCCTCCTGCACATCCAGGCTTTGTGGGCCCTCCAGGTTCAGAAAGTCCTAAAGCAGAAATGTGGGGAGACATGGAGTGAAGGCATGGAATTGCCCAGAGTTGAGCTGAGGGCATGTGACTCAGGTCACCAAAATTGTTTACATGAGGCTCAGATTATGTGAAAGTGCTTGTATAGCCTTTGAATTTATTAAATCCAAGGGAACCTGCGGGCAGCCAGCTTTATGTTTCAGCCAGTGGTTGGACAGGTGCCAGGGCTTCCTCACAGCTGAGTCCTGGGTTGGTGATATGATAAAGTTCGTGGCACCTGATGATGCATGGCTCGAGAGCCAGTGGTGAGGGTTGTGGCATGGGAACTGGTCTATTTCTTTGTGAGCAGGTTTAGATTCCTTTCACACTTTCAGACCTTACTTCTGCCTAGAATTTGGGGCCTCACTCCACCTTGTCGTTCTCTCCAGGATGCCTTACTAATCAGGTGTGTTTTGGAAGGGGTCACCTAGAACACTCTCTGGGGCATCTCTTGCCAGCAGCCATCACATTGCTGATGTAAGACTAGAATGTTAAACTTTACAGAGTCGGGGATTTTGTCACAACGCCGGTACCTACCGTATCCAGCATTCTGAAGGCATTGGTCATCATCTGTTGTACCAGGGAGGAGTGATTCAGGCCCTCTGTGGGTTGGGTCCTTTGCTGATGGAACTCCATACTTGCTGTCAGCCTGACAGGAAAAGTAGCCCTGGCCAGAGGGCTGCAGACCTCATGAGAATTCCAGGGGCTCTTGGGCCCCAGGGCAGGGCTTCTCCAGCCTTTCTACCATTCATGGCAGGCACCAGCACTCTGGTTCCTATGCAGAGCTGAGTCTCACAACTGGCAACCCAGTGGTCCCCCAGGAGAGTCCCACGGGCCACGCCCTGGTTAAGGCCCCTGGCATTTCCACAGCTTGATTTTCATTCCCACTTGTCATGAGGTGCTTGCTGATTTGATGGAATTGAAATGTTTCAGGGCCATATTGGACTTATGTGTTCGTCTTCCCAGTCTCCAGGCAGAAGCAGCATCTAGTCTACCTCTGTCTCTCCTAGTTCATTCCATGCAGTGTCCCAGAGAAGACTGGTTAAAGGTACAGGATCTGACACCTGCCAAACATGGATTCAAAATCTGCCCCTTGAGCTGGGCATGGTGATGGCACCTAAACTCCCAGCTATTTGGGAGGCTAAGGCAGGAGAGTCACTTGAGCCCATAAGTCGGAGACCACTTTGGGCAAATATAGCAAGACCCCATCTCAAAAACAAACAAAAAGCCCCCAAAATCTTTCCCTTTGCAAGACTTTATGACCTTGAGTAAGTTGCTTAGGTTCCCTGAGCCTCAGTTTCCTCATTTGAAAAGAAGTGCTAAAATCTACTTGCTATAAGCATTATTCATTAATTTTTCAGCAGTTTCTGGCATGAGGCAAGTGCTCAATGATATTTATATAATTATAGTTCACAAGAACTTATTGAACTTATTAGCTGAAATGCTGTAGAAGAGTTTGAATTTTTGCAATAAATAAATTAATAATTTCATATAGTATAATTAGAGTTGGGGATTCTTTTTAAAAATTAAATACTTTTTAGTTATAGGTGGACACAATATTTTTATTTTTTTTGTTTTTATTTTTTATGTGATGCTGAGGATTGAACCCAGTGCCTCATGCAAGCTAGGTGAACACTCTATCTCTGAGCCACAACCCCAGCCCAGAGTTGGGGATTCTTAATTTCAGATCTGCTAATTGTTGTTAAACAGTCTCAAAATTAGGTGAAGAGGACTGGGCATAGTGGCAAGTGCTTGTAATCCCAGCAACTTGGTAAACTGAGGCAGGAGGATCCCAAGTTCAAAGCCAACCTGGGACTTAGCAAGAACTTGACTCAAAAATAAAAGAGGACTAGGATATAGCTCAGTGGTAAAGCACCCAAGTTCATTCACTAGCAACAACAACAACAAAAAAAAGTGAAGGGTGAATTTTATAGTATAGGAGTTTTGTATCTCAATAAAAATGCTTTAAAAAAATAAGAGTAAATAAAAATTAGGAGCAGGGGCCGAATTGTGGAAGTAAATTCACTGTCTTGGCTTCTGAATTACAGTCAACTAAGAAATCAGCTCATCCAAGCAAGCCTGATGTGTGGCCATCACATGTCAAATAGCCCAGGGCTCCCAACAGTGGCCGCTACTCACACTGCTTGAGCAGTGTCTAGAAAAGGGGAGACTGGACTGGGGAGCATGCCTGGTACGTGGGGCTGCTCTGAGAGGTAAAGATAATAAGAATTCCACCCGTGACCCTCAACACTGCACCCAGAGCACACAGCATCTGTTTTGCCTTAGAGGAAACTGAGCTTTGGGCCTGGACTTTCTACCTGACAATAATGCTTCTTTAACTTCCAATGCTCTACCTGTGAACAGAGCTCATGTTTGCAGACACAAAATCCAAATTGACATCACAGATCGGTCCCCAAATCTTTCTCTTTTTAAAAAATATTTATAGTTGTAGATGGACACAATAACTTTATTATTGTTATTTTATTTTTGATTTTATGTGGTGCTGAGGATTGAACTCAGTGCCTCACAAGTGCTAGGAAAGCACTCTACCACTGAACTCCAAACCAGTCCAGGTCCACAAGTCTTGCAGTGGAGTCCATTTTTCCTTTTTTCTGTACCCAGATGTGCAGTGGTTGACATTGCACACCTGTTTTAGTCCCCTTTTTTGCTGCTGTGATTAAAAGTTTTGACCAGAACAACTATAAAAGAGGAAGAGTTTATTTGAGGGCTCACAAAGAGTTTATTTGAGGGCTCACGGTTTCAGAGGTCTTAGTTCATAGAAGGCCAGCTCCATTCCTTAGGACACAAGGTGACACAGAGCATCATGGTTGGAGAGTGTGGCAGAGGGAAGCAGCTCACATCAGAAAGCAGAGAGAGACTCCACTCTCTAGACATGAATATATACCCAAAGCCACGTACTAATTCCCACCTCCTGCAGCCACACCCTACCACTCAGTTACCACTCAGTTAATCCCTGTTAGGGGATTAAATCACTGATTAGTTAAGACTCTTAGAATCTATTCATTTCTCCTCTGAACCTTCTTACATTGTCTCACTTGTGAGCTTCTAGGGGATACCTCACATCCAAACCATAACAACACTCTTCCTACAGGTGGCATGTGTGTCATAAGAGTGTCCTTTCCTTTGTCCTGCATAGTGAGACAGGAGGAGGGGAAATAACGTTATTGCAGAGCCACCCACAAAGCCCCAGATCTGCAGGGCTTCTGGCACATGCCAAGCTCTGCACTGATGATCTATGTACCTGTCAGACCTCGACACTACCCCTGGCTCCTCCTGCCTGTGCTGGACACAGCTGACTGCCTGAACAGGAAGATGCTCTGAGATGGAAGCTGAATATAGACAGGTCAGCCAGGCGTTTCATTCCCCAGCACCTCTGAGGTCAGTTCTGAACATCTGGCTGACCAGTGCTTCTCTGGACACCCTCATGGTGCTCCCCTGCCTGGGCCATGGTTGTTAGGGTACCTGGCTCCTCCCAGGTCCACAAAGGACAAGGACCTTGTGGCAGCATTGTGGTTCCATACCATGATTTGGCATCAGGCTGACTTAGGTCCTCCTTCTCCGCTCTTACTAGCTGTGAGAACTTGAGCAACTCCTCAACCTTTTAAGTTGCAGTTTCCTCATCTGTATTATATGGTTAATAGAAATTCCTATTAGCAGGCTGTTGAGGTATGAAAGATAATTGATATTGTGCCTAGCAGATAGAAGCATTTGATAAATATGCTGCATACTCTTAGCATAGATTCATTGCTAGAATTGCATGGGGCTGCTGAAGAACCTGTCATGGTCTCCAAAATGTATGGATGAATTGGTTCACTTAAACACCACTGCTTTCCGTTCCTGTAAGGCAGCAGGGGTGAAGCAGGCAGACACTATAGGCCATTCGCCTAGGTTCAAGTCCTGGCTCTGCCACTAATAACTGTGGGACTCTGAGCAAACCTGCTTAAGCTTGCTGAGACTCAGGTTTCTCATCTACAAGATGGAGATACTAATGGCTGCCACATAGGGTTACTATGAGGATTGAATGAATTCATATAGGTAAAGTACTTAGAATAATGCCTGGAGATGGTAGATGTTTAGTAAATACTTTTGTTTTTATTATCATCATCCTGCAGAAATCCAACAAGATTTCCAGCTGGCAGGAAACCCAATATCTGAACAACCAAAGCCCGATGATGTTTTAGGAGTTTGATGTTGACTGATGACACAGGTAGCTCTTCTATATCTGGAGACCTACAAACTGAAACCTACCTAGAAGCTTTGGAGCCTCCTTGGGGGTGGTTAGGCTGAGAGTTTCTGTATCACCAAGACACTGACATCTGGTCCCACCTGAGAAACCAGCTCCTGGCTGTTTGGAGATGTGCCTCCTGGCCACTTTTCTTCCCAAAGCAGTGTTCCTATGGCCTTCAGGTTCCAAAGAGCTCCAGGCACCAGCCTATACCACATTGTTGGTGGCACACAAGGTCTCCCAGGAGATCTTGCCCCTCATTCTGAAGAGAAGCTATAACTTCATGTGTCCTCAAACCAAGAAGACTTGGCTCTCGCCAGTGTTTTCCAAGAGGAAAAATGAAGATATTAACCCTCCCATTGCCAAATTTCCTTGATTCTGGCTACAACTAATAATTTACAAAGCTTCTTTCCTTCCATTCCCTCTAGTGATCTCTCAAATAGATCAGATTTTGCGGATGCCCCTAGGACATGGCCTGGCCTCATGTAATTTCGCGGGCATTGTAGGAAATGGTTTGGGTGCTTGTGCAGGGGACAGCCTGGGCTGAGCCCTGCCCAGGATTGAGCTTGGAAGTGGTAGAACAAGGATCTCAAATCCCTGCTCTCCACTCCAGGCCATGTGGCCTGTCCTAACTTGGATCCTCTATCTTTTCTCAACTCTGCTACCCACAGTAAACAAGCATCTATACTGCGCCTAGTCTGAAGATTATGTTTGTGTATTTGTTCCCCAGACTACCATAACATACCACCTTGTCTCTGCCCTTAGCATAGGAATCTGACAAGGATGATAGAATTCTGGCCTTCAAAGCACTCTCAGTCCCAAAGCACTGAGAATAATAACGAATAACCCAGGATGTTGAAATACATCTGTCCCTCCATCTTTCTTCCAGAAGGCCCAGGGGCAGTGCATGAGTGTCAGGTCCAGCCATGCTCTTTCCCCTAGATAACCTAGACAATCAAATTTCCCAAGGAAGCTCTGGGTTTCAAGAGCAGAGGCAATGAAACACCTTGCAAGTGACTCTTTTTGGGCATCAGGTAACCCAAGGCTAGAAGCCCATCTCTTCCCTTACTATCAATTTGGCTTCGATCAAGTTTCTTAACCTCTCTGAGCTTCAGGTTTCCTCATTTGAAAAATGGGAATGATATGAAAACCCATCATATGGGTTTGTTTGAAGATTAAATGTTAATGTGTTTAGCAAGCTATCATTCATTGTTAGCTCTTCTCCTTGCTATTATTAGTATTCCTATTATTGTTCCCCACTTAAGAATTTCCCTGTAAGTGACAATCTCAGTGGCCTGCAGATACTTATTTCTCCCTCTCAGGACTGCCAAGAGTTCTCTGGGGATCTGCAGCATGTGGCAAGTGATAATGTTTCCTTCCACTGCTCGCTCACTCTCACCCATGAAGCAGGGAGAGGATGACAGATAAACCAATGCATATAAACAGGTTTATCCTGGTACCCTCAGCCTGCTCATAATCCAGTTCTGCCTGGATGCAAACATAGCAACAGGAACCGAGCTTTCCTGCTGATTGGTTATGGACCTATCTGTGATCACGCCACCCTCTAACCACTTCTGCCAATTACCAATAAATATTCCCAAGCTCGCCTGCATGAGCACTTGAGTGTTGATGTTCAGCCTAGGTCTTTGCTGCTCCGCCAGCTGGGCCACTTATCTCCCACCTCATCCTGCAATTTGCACAGAGCCTCTTCCCCTTCCTCCCACCTGGATTCCTAGCCTAGAGTTGCTGCGAGTCCTCTGAGCTGTTCTCACAGAAACAGCCTCAAACTACCTGCCTCCTGAAACTCTTTTTCATGTCCCTGGACTTGTTATCTCTCTGTTGATCTGGGCCTGGTTTCCCATCGTGTCCTCCATGGCTCACCAAGTTCTGGACCCCGTGGTCACAGTGCCAGAGTCCACCCAGGTGGACTGGTCGCCAGCCTGGCCACCTGACTCTCTCTCCCTGTGTCATGCAGTCCAACCCAAGTCTTGTCAGTTCTGTTTCCAAAATTGAGTCTGTCCATTTCTCTGCATCCTTACTGCCACCATGGTCCAAGACCCCACCAGCCTGCATTAGAGCCTGCATTAGAGCCTGACCTGACGCCACTTTTGCCTCAGGAAATCTGGTTTCCTTGTTGTAGGCATAGGGATCTCTGTGAACTCATATCTGAGCATGTTTGCAAAGTTGGACCTGCTTAGGACACCTTCATGATTTCCAGTGTACTTGGTATGAGAGCAGTCTGCAGCCCTGTGTGTCCTTGGTCATTGCTCAGCCTCTCTCTCCTTAGTGATCATGCTGTGTTTCAAGTAGGTTCTTTTCCTGCCTGCAAAGATCCCCTGACTGTCCACATGGTGAACTCCAACTCCTCCTCCAGGACTCATCTTGCTGTCACTTCCAGTCACAATTAGGCCCCTTCTCTTAAATCACTCTTCACCCTTGTTTTTCAGCATAGCACTTTTATACACCTAGAACTGTAGAATAGTCACTGTGACTTGCTCAGAGACTATTTCTGCCTTGTATAATGAACTCCCAGAGTGAGAAACTGGACTCATTTGGTTTTCCAGTCACTGACACAGTGCTAGCCCCTGGCGGGTGCTCAAGAAAATACCATAGAGATTCAGAAAAAGTAGCAATCACCGTGAGACAATTAAAGAAGGTCTCCTAGTGAAAAACGTGGGAACCCCTGAGCTTGGCTGAAAGAATGGATGGCATTTGGAAGAGCTGGGATACAGGAGAAGGCATTTCAGGTATTGTGAAAGGTGAGGCCACAGGGGTGTTTGAGATCTGATTGGAGCTGGTAGTTTACTCTGGTTTACTTTGCAGAATAGCAGTGACAAGATTGAAATAAGCTTGGAACGGTGATTGTCAAGCTGAGGCATTTGAAACATATCCCTAAGGAAATAGGGAGCTGTTGCTGGGCTTTGAGCAGAGGACTGTTGTACTGAAGGATATAGAGCTTAGGATCCACAAAAGCAGGAAGCAGAGGAACCGCCAGTCATCCTGGCCTTGGGAACATGAAGACTGGCTTGTGGCCTTGAGGATGGAAAGGGAAGGAAAAGATCATAGTTTTGTGGGTGGGAGGGATCCTGAGCTGTGCTGTGCCTCAGGGTCATGGTTGAAATATGAATTAAGTCATCCAGATATGTTCAGCAAGCATTAAGGTACCCTTGAGGTGGAGAGGAAAGGGAGATTATGTTTTAACATGAAACATTTTTTCTGAAGTATGGGCAAGGGCTAAATATGTTCAGTAATCCTGTTGCTTAGAAGTAACTGTTAACATTTTATTCTATCTTCTTCCAGATTTTTTCTATGAATATTTGTAACATTTTTTTTTTCCTGAAAATACTGCACACAATTGCTTTGAACCATTCTTCTATTTCACTTTCTCTTAGTTCCATGAACCTTTTTCTATGACAGGTAATAAACGCCCTTGTAGAGCATCCATTTAAGTTGTTTTGTACCTGGTTGCATAGATGCTCCATCATTTATTAAACCAATCTCCTTTGTTGGGCACACAGATTTTTTCCCCCCTGGCAGATATGCTTTTATAAACAATGATGCTGGATCATCCTTGTAGCTCGATTTCTATGTGCATCTCTAATGATTTCTCTAGGATAGATTCCCAGTGGTGGAACTGCTAGGAATATAGATGCTTTTAGAGCTTTTTAAACTACCCTTTGGACTGGGAGCTTAGTTCAGTGGTAGAGAGCTTGCCTAGCACTGCCAAGGCCCTGGGTTCCTTTCTTGCCACTGCAAAAACAAAACCAATCAAATCTCCCTTCAAAAATTTCTGACTCCTGGGCCGGGGGTTGTGGCTCAGTGGTAGAGCATTTGCTTAGCATGCGTGAGGCACTGGGTTTGATTCCCAGCACCATATAAAGAAATAAAAATAAAATAAAATAAAATTATTGTGTCCATCTACAAATTAAAAAAAAAATTCTGACTCCTTTACATTCCCATCAGGAGTAATACTTTGTATTCTAGTTTTTAAAAAAATTTTGCCTTATTTGCCACTAGTAATTTTGGGAGAGAAGATTTTTTTTAAAAAACCTTCAAAAAACTTATCTGTACCTTTCACTGACTTTTTTCCCATGAAGGTGAATATGGCTGAATCAGTTAAGATGAAATCACTAGTAATGGACACAAGTTCATTGGCTGTGTCCATCAGGGTCCAGTTGGGGGAATGGAATCACACCAGTAATTTGAACAGTAATTAGTAAATCTAATATCAATAATTGTTAACTCACAGAAGAGGATTGACTACTAAAGGAGAAGAGAACTTGAAGGAAAGGAACAACTACCAGGGAGGGAGCCCACCCAGCCTGCCCCTCTGGGCTGAAATTCTAACTTCACAAGGGAGGGTGTGGCTGTGGTCTGCTGAAGGTTGGACAAGTTTGCTGAGAAACAGCGCCCACCCCCGTTTTGTGTTAGTCTACTTTTTGTTGCTGTACCCAAACACCAGACAGAACAACTTAGAGGGAAAAAAAATATATTTTGAGCTCACAGTTCCAGAGGTTCAATCTCACTCTGGACCTTGAGGTGAGGCAGAACTTCATGGCAGAAGGGTATGATGGAGGAACACAGTGCAGGAAGCAGAGAGAGGGAGAGAGGAGTCAGGGGGATGAGATCCAGTCCCCAAGGGCCCACCCCAGATACCTACTTCCTCCAGTCTTGCCCTACATGCCTACAGATACCACCCTGTACAATAGTCCTTTCAAATTATTAATCCATCAAATGGATTAATCCACTGATTAGGTTATAGTTCTCATAATCTAATCATTTTACCTCTGAGCATTCCTGCATTGTCTCCGACATGAGCTTTCAGAGAAAACTTCATATCCAAGCCATAACACCACTTATCTGCAGGGGAGATGTTTCAACACTTCCAGTGACGTACTCTGAAGCACTGCTATGTAGTACCAGAGGTAGTCTGTCCTGTGTTTTATGTCCTGCATCACTACTTTTGCTTTGAGGCCAGTGTTAAGTAAAATAAGGGTTACTAAACACAAGCCCTGTGATACTGAGATAGTCACCTGATATCTGAGATGGCTACTAAGTGACCAGTGGGGCAGTAACGTATACAGCATGGATACGCTAGATGTGTTGGTCAGCTTTTGTTGCTGTGACCAAAATACCCAACAGGAACAACTTGGAGGAAGAAAAGTTTATTTAGGTTCATGATTTCAAAGATTCCATCCATGGATGACCAACTCCAGTGCTCTGGGCCTAAGGTGAAACAGCATCATGGTGGAAGGGTGTGGAAGAAGAAAACTACTCAACTCATGGCAGTCAGGAAGCAGAGTGAAAGATGGAGGGGCCAGAAGAAGAGAGATAATCCCCAGGGCATGCCCACAATGACTCACCTCCTCCAGCCACATACCACCTGTCTGCATTTACCTAGTAATCCATTCAAATTATTAGTCCACTAAGTGGATTAATCCACTGACTAAGTTATAACTTTCCAGATCTAATTATTTCACCTCCTGCATTAACACAGGAACTTTTGAGAGAGATCTCATATCCAACCCAAAACCTTGAACAAAAAGATAAGTCACATTCTAAGCAGGAATGGGGCAGGATGACATATGATTTCATTATGCTCTTCAGAACAGTTGCACAATTTAAAACTTGTGAATTGTCTTTTTCTGGAATTTTCTATCTAATATTTTCAGGCCGTAGGTGATGGTGGGTAACTGAAACAATGATGGTGAGGGAAACAACAGATGGTGAGGGAGGGACTACCATACTACAGGAAAAGGCTGGCCAGTAGAAATTTGTCCATTGGAGACTGGCAAAACTCTGAAGGTTGGTACCAATGGTTCTCCTGAACACTGTCAGCAGCCATTCTTATAGAGTAAGACAGACGAGCTCACCAGAATCAGGATGAGAAGTCCTCTCTGCTTGCAGTGTCCCTGCAGTGCCCTCCACCTACAAAACCTAACATGTGCCAGCAGGTGGAGAAAGGTTTACAGGGCCCAGCTCCAGTACTACACAGCATGATGAAGAAGGACAGACTGGGGGCTGAAGGCAGTATATCAGTAGCTGGGGGAGTGGCTTCAGCAAGCAGGAAGTCTATTTCTTTCTCACATCAGAGTCTGGAGGACTGCAGTCTGGGGCCTGTATGGCCGTTCATCCCCAGGAGTTCCTCCAGGACCCAAACCCCTCCCCATTGACCACTCCACTCTCCCTAGCTTGAAGCCCTTGTCTTCGGGGTCTAAGATGATATACAGTGCTCAAACCATCACAGGCACCATCTAGACATGGGAGCCATGGAAAATAAAGAGAGAGGGGGCGGGT